>NC_137680.1:13624667-13650215 GCF_963989245.1 Nansenia antarctica | reverse complement strand
GTCCATATAAACACCAGGGCAGAACACCAATGCCACGACTCACTTCACCGATTTAAAAATCCGATATCTTCTTTGTTTTAGAGGAAATTACCAAACTGACTCAGTGTATTTTTTGGGATGAGTGAGTGTTTGAGTTATGCAATAAATCATGTTAATTCTTTTCCATCATTAGGTTAAAGTGATCCTAACAAAGAATGACCTCTAGCTCACTCCCATGGTGGAGATTATAATAGTCCTCAGAAAAATATTATTTAAATAAAGTGAGAGTACCACTGTCAGTATGTGTGTGTGTGTGTGTGTGTGTGTGTGTGTGTGTGTGTGTGTGTATGAAGAGTAGGTGGATGAAGAGTAGGTGAGCAATTCATATACAGTATCGACCACATTAAGGTTTTATCTGGCTTTAGTGCGTAAGTTACGTTTTAGGGTCTGATTGTACACTTGCCATATACACACCATTCGTCAAATAATTTTGCAAACTTGGGCAGAAAAAGTGAATATCCACTGAGGTAAAAAGAACAATGCCAGAGCGTAATCCAATAAGAGAAAAGCTTTGAAATATACACTCACCGAACACTTTATCAACAGTGCAAGCTGGTGGAGGTGGTGTAATGGTGTGGGGAATGTTTTCTTGGCACACTTTGGGCATACCATATATTAATTGGGTTAATACCAATAAATCATCGCTTGAATGCCACAGCCCATTTGACTATTGTTGCTGACCATGTGCATCCCTTCATGGCCACAATGTACCCATCTTCTAATGGCTCCTTCAGTGGCCTTCCCAGTCACCGGATCTGAACCCAATAGAACACCTTTGGGATGTGGTAAACCAGGAGATTCACAGCTTGAAAGTGCACCTGAAAAATCTGTGGAACATCTTGTGGAATCAATGCCACAAAGAATTGAGACTATTTTGAGAGCAAAGGGAGGCCCTACCCAGTATATATGCTGACGCATTACTAGTGTATGTGTGTGTGTGTGTGTGTGTGTGTGTGTGTACAATCACAGAGGCCATGACCTAATGAAAAGAGAGATGCGCCGACAACCAGCATGGCGGCAGCAGAGCCAAGTGACTTCATCCCCACTGCGCCTGTGTCGGGAGCGGCCAGCAGCAGGAATCGAAGGCCTAATCTTATCTGCAGCAGCTTGCGGTCGGAGGAAATCGATGGCTGACCTCAAGGAGACATTAAGACCAACGGTAAATGGTCTCCTCCTCCTCCTCCTCCTCCTGAAAACCCTCTCCGCTCCTTGTGTTACCTCATCCAACCAGTAAACGCTGTCATCTTCAGACATCAATTAAAAAAAACAAGTTCTTCGACGACGGGGAAGGGGAATCAAAACTGTTTTGAAGAAGATTCTGGTGGACTTAAAAGAGTACGGTAGAGCCGGGGTTTTTTGGCGTCTCTGCGTTTTCATAAACAGGCCAAAGCGGAGGCCATTATTTGTGAGGGAAGGAGAGGACTACTGGCGCCAGTGAGATTTGATTTCAGTGGCAGAAATTGGATTAGCAGCCATTAAGGGCCTCCTCACACATACATTTATAATGCCGTGAAGGGGAACGGATCTGTAGCCAGCCAGAGCTCCCTTCACTCACACGTGCGCGCGCACGCACACGCACACACACGCACACGCACACACACACACAGAAGAGCTACTCTATCTGGAAGAGGATACACTCCACTGACAGGAGAGTGTGTGTGTGTGTGTGTGTGTGTGTGTGTGTGTGTGTGCGTGTGCGTGTGCGTGTGCGTGTGTGTGTGTTGGCGTACGTGGCTATGTAAAATGTTACGGACATACAGTATGGTATGTATGTGCAGTATGGATGGATGGATGGATGGAGAAATAATAGGAAAGGAGGAAATAGAGAGAAAGACCGACAGAGACGTGTCGTTGAGGGAGAGGAAACAACTTCTTGCCCAAAGAGAACAATCTTTTACGAGAAAAAGCCCGTCATGCCAACCACCTGACAAGAGACTCTCTGCACAGCGTCATTAAGACAAACACACACCCCATCCCCCCCCCCCCCCCGCCGCCCTTCCCCCCAACAGCCCCCACCCCCTTGCTCTGCTTACAATCACAGAGCTGCTTAGCGGGGATGATTTAAAACATATGCATTCCGATTTACAAAAAGCTAATGTTGGGATTAGGAATCATTATTTTCTCATCTTCGGAGGGGGGGGGGGGGGTGGCGGAGATTAGACAGGTTAGACAGGTCCAGGCCCTTTGATGTGGAGAAAACCTTGACTCCTCAAGATGAGGGACGTTTTTCGTGGGAGGACGAGTCCCGGGCAAAAACCCACACATGAGTGATTTATCGGTCCGATGGCGGCCAGGTTTGACCCTCCTCCGGCTGTGGTGTCCAGGAACGCTAAGGGGAGTAACAGTGACGGCCGGGGGGAGGTCGAAAAAATTTCGGAGGACGGGGACTCACTTGAATGCATTCCATTCCATACAATGAGCCCCGTCTCCCGATGTCTGCCTCCACCAGCCTCCCCTGAGGGAGGAAGTATGGGGAGGGAGGGAAGGAGGGAGGGAGGGAAGGAGGGAGGGAGGGAGGGTGGAGCGAGGGGGCACTGGTTGCCACGATGAAAACATCCCGTCAGTTTGTATAGCCTCTCATCACTGGCTGGACAGGTCGCCTATACTTACCCTCCCTCAAATGAGAGAGAGCTACCTGTAAATATTTGGGACACGTGTCTTGACTCCGACCTAAAAACCGCCCCACCGCCACGCCGCCTCAATATAGCAGGCGAAGGGGTAGAGAGAGGAGAGAGAGAGAGAGACCGCAGGCCCAATTTGGGGGTAAAAAAATCAAAAGAGCAGCCGAGCCCGTGGAGTCCCAGCTCCGGTCCCCTTGAGAGGTCGTCCTCCCGACTCAAATTGGAGCCTTGCCTTACTGCCGCAGCGCCGGCGACACACACACACACACTTGTCTGATGGCGTCACCACGGCAACAGTCAGCATCGCCGCCGGAGAAAGGGACGCGATGACTCGCACCGCTGTGTCTGAAACGCCTGAAACCGCGAGCCCAGACACACAGAGAGAGAAAGAGAGAAAGAGAGAGAGAGCTGCACACACAGCATCCTCTGCGGTCTGCTATCTCCCCGACTGACTCACACACACATCTGGGTCTAAATACATAGAGATCCAGCCCCACAGCCCCATGACTTAATGAGGGATAATTAGCTGTAGTTTACTTTAATGAATGGCTAAATGTTATGTTTCATTTCTGACGAGTAAAATAAAAAGCTCAGTCTTTATCAAAGGGGGGGGGGGGGGTTCCCACAAATGTTTCTGTAGTCTGGGTCATGTGTGTGTGTGTGTGTGTGTGTGTGTGTGTGTGTGTGTGTGTGTGTGTGTGTGTGTGTGTGAGTGTGTGTGTGTGTGTGTGTGTGTGTGTGTGTGTGAGTGTGTGTGAGTGTGTGTGTGAGTGCGTGTGAGTGTGTGTGTGTGTGTGTGTGCGTGCGTGTGTGTGAGTGTGTGTGTGTGTGTGTGTGTGTGTGAGTGTGGTTATACTGGAGTGTGTGTGCGCACTGTTGTATGTGAGTGTGTGTAAGTGCGTGTGCGTATGTGTGTGTGTGCATGTGTCTCAGTGACTGAGCTGATGTGTGTGTGTTAGTGAAAGAGTGTGTGCAGGCGTGTGTGTGTGAGTGTTAGTGATCTGTGGATAGCTCTAGCAGACCAGGGGGGCAGTGTAAAAGGGGAGCGGGGAGGCCAATTAAAACATCAAGGCAGCCGGCCTGGTGGAATATAAACACACTGCCTGGATCAGTCCAGCTGGAATAGCCAGCCCAAAAATCTGATCACAATAAAAAGAAAATGTTTCATCCCTCTCAGATTTGAGTAAATATTTCCTGCCATTGTAACAGAGTCAATCATTCTTCTCCCTAGGTTCGATCCCAAGTCACAGGACCCACAACGCTCACTCTAGAGGCTAGCATTCTAAATGTTACCATACCGGGTCTATGGACCGGGTGCCTGTACAGGCCCGCTTTCTTGGTGTGATGAGTGATGACGAATTGTCATTGAAACCACAGTTTTTGCTCTGTTAAAGATGATAACATCGATGATTGCCAAGGGATTGCCACAGGGATTCTTGGCAAAAAATGGCATATCTCATAAACAAAAGCACAGTTCTCAGTGTGTGTTACACAATGATCTTCCCGTTTAGGAGTTACTGTCACATGACATGGGCGAGCACACACACACACCGTACTAAACGACTATAAATCCATTGCCAGCAGAAATGCTCTGTGGGAGTTATGTCATCTGTCAGCGCCAATTTTCAAGACAACAATTAGGACTCCTGAACATACAGTATATCAAATTAACTCCCTTCAGGTTGCCCAATTTGTTTGCGGCTCCTTAAATCACTCATTACCCTCTTCCTTCGTAAATTATTTTAATTGCAACACGTGAATTCCGTCACTTCTCAACAAGACACAGACGACGGCGACGCCACCCACATTCAAGAACAACCGGTGGTCGACTGAATGACTTACAGAGGCCCTGTCGCCTGGAACTCAACACGCGCCTGATTTCGCCCCGTTATCCCCAGTCATTGTTTTAGTTGACTTCGTTTGTTTGTTTATCCAGACTGTTAGGTGATTTATGACTGAACTGGGGGTCCTTTTGGGGTCTCCCCCCCCCCCCCCCGCTCCTGCACATAGTGGTATTGTTTTTTATTGTGTACAAACTGTTCATACAAATAAACAAAACAAAACAAAACTTAAAACGATGGTTCTGGTTGGGGCCGAGGGCGACACCGCTTGAGATTCCCAGGGAGGTTGACTCTACGGCGTGAAGGCTGCTAAATGCTAACAGTTATATCTGCTACCACTAACAGTTATATCTGCAAACGCTAACAGTTATATCTGCTACCGCTAACAGTTATATCTGCTAACGCTAACAGTTATATCTGCTACCGCTAACAGTTATATCTGCTACCAGATGACGTCAAGTAGGAAGTGCCTTGGGGAGTTTTAACACCATCATTGATCTTTGGCTCCGTGCCACTGTTATGTCAATAAACAGTGTTATTATTATTAATGAAATGAACTATCTAAGAAACTGTGTTGTGAACAATGTGTTATGAAACGTGTTTGAATCCGTCCATTGGCGACACACACTGTGCTGCCTGGTAGGAGGGCGTTGTCTTAAAGGCTGCCTTTTGTTTAGAGTACTACATTGATTTCCTCTGCGATTCATTATCTTTGCCATGCCATTAAAACAGTAAAAGCTAATAAAAACAGGACTTGGCAGAACTGTTAAAGAAAGTGGACTTTTACACACTTCTACCTTTTCCCTTTTAAAACAAGCCTTGTTGGCATCCTGTAACGACGAGACTGAACAACTCCCACTCCAAAGGACCCCAACAGCCCCCCCCCCCCCCCTGCCCCAACTCCCTCTCTCCCTCTCTCTCTCCCCCCTCAGTAAAACAGCACCTACCCAGGCTTAACTGTACCCTCTAAAAGTTCATACTGAGAACGGATCAGGAACCAAATAAAGCCCTGATTCCTGCCAAAGAAGTGACCTCTTCACACCACCATTAAACAACACTATTCGACGAACGGAACATTTGTTTTTCATTTGTGTCTGTGAATCTGCATTTCCTGGGCCTGCTGGTGGAGGCCTGGGCCTGGGCCTGGGCCCGGGCCTCAAGTAGGGGGTCAACCCCCGATGGAAGGCCCAGGTCTCTGGGATTTACCTGGCTCTATCCCCCCCCCTAGAGCCCCCAAGCCCCTACCGCTGCTGGAGTGATTCCACTGTATTACAGCACCCCTACTCTATAAAAAGGTATTTTAGCACAACTACTGTATAAAGGGGCACAAAATAAGTGTGCTCAGTGTGTGTCCATATGTACAGTACACACACACACACACACACACACACACACATACAGACACACACACACACACACGCACACACACACACACACACACACACACAGAGACACACACACACACACACACACACACACAGAGACACACTCACACACACACACACACACACACACACACACACACACATACAGACACACACACACACACACACACATACAGACACACACACACACACACACACACACACAGACACACACACACACACACACACACAGTAAGTCTCTAACAACAAGAGGACACAAATACCGGGCGGCCCAGTGTCTGCCACACACAGCCAGTCTGTCTGGGGCATGTATGTGCTTGTGTCTCCCTACAGTCAGTCTGTCTGGGGCATATGTGTGTGTACTCTCCTCTTCCTATACCCTACCCCCCTGGTCCAGCCCCCCCCCATCCCCCCCACCCCACCCCCAATCCCCCCTTTCCTGGGGCTTGGAGGATATAGGAGGAAATTGTGCAGCATGATTCTACTCTTATATATCTCATTTCTCTACAAGTCCCTTCATCCCTCCCTTCATCCCCCCTCTCTCTCTTCATTCTGGGAACCTAGAGAAGGAAATCCCCCCCCCCCCCTCCCTGCCCTCCCTCCGCCCTCCACCCCCTCCGCCCCTTCTCTCCCCTTGTCTGGACCAGAGCCCGGAGCCGCCCAGGACAGGACCTGGGCCTAACGAAGCGGGAGCCAGGCTAAGTCGGCCGGGCTTAGATACTAAACCAGAGACAGAGACAGGGGCTGGAGGGATCACCGGCCAATCCCCGTGCAAAGGCTGATGACAAGGGTATCGACGATAGCGCAGCCTCTCCCCCCCCCGCTCCCCCTGTGTTGTTCTGTTTCGTCTTTGGTCGTTTCGGTAACTCGTAAAATGTATTTCGCTATCTTCCCCCTGAGAATAAGCGCTCAGAGCCGACAGTGAAACATTGTTTTAGGGCTAAAGGAAATAAAAGAAGAAGAAACGAATACGTAGGTTCAAAACTACACAGAGTTTGATGTGCTGTGGGCCAGGGGGCTTGTGTTGTGTGGGGAGAGGGGCAAGGGTAGTCAGGAGGGCCCTGATCCTCTCTAAGGCCTGTTGTGTATCAAACGCCTGTCAAACACTAGTGGGACAGACAGCTGAGATCCTATATCATCCAGGCGCTACACGGGTCATACGCTCACACGCAAGCGCACACGGACGCGCCGCACATGGACGCACACACACACACACACACACTCACGCACACACACACACACACACACACACACACACACACACACACACACACACACAGGGTCACCTCCGCTCCGCTTTCCATAACCATGCACCACTGATCTCTCCTGTCAATAATCCTCCCCTCCACTACACTTCAACACTAACTGTGAGCTTTCCTGACATGTGGCAAACATTTTCTTGTTTTTACTGGCCTCCTCTGATTACGGTGTAATTTCAACGGTCAGTCATTTTAGCGCCTGACCTCTGAGAGAGAGGGAGAGAGGGGAGGGGGGGGGTGGTTAGTGTGTGTGTGTGTGTGTGTGTACACCAGACAAAAACAAATCTCCTGAGATGGATCAAGGTAAAGGGGGAGTGACTCGCGCTCCTCCTCCACCGCAGAACCGTCTCAAGGCCCCCCCTGTGATCCTGTACCCCGGCTTATCCCGTCACACCAACAGAGAGAAAAACTAGATCTACGACGGGGGTGGGGGGGGGGACCTGGGGGAACAATCCGGGGGTCTTGAAGGATTCCCTTTTTTCAGCTCAGCCGCGAGGACAAACGCGGGATGTCGGGATGGCGTGGCGACGGAGCTACTACACTGCGTGTCCACGACAAAATTGTCACGAGCGTGCCTCTGCTTCGTTCACACACACACACACATAACATTTCACACACAACCAACACACACACACATACACACATCACATGCACGCATACATACACACACACACGCACGCACGCTCACACACACACACACACACACACACACACACACACACACACGCACACACACACCTCCAACACCATTAGCTGCGCGGGCAGGCCTACACGTGCCTGGCCTCCCTGTTGTGTCTGCGTGTCTGTTCCCTGGGCCCATGGTCCTGGACATGAGTGGGTCAGAAGCCGCAGCCTCTCTGTTAATCATCAGGCTCTAATTAAAAGCTGTGATGTCTCTATAAAGACGCCCGCCGGTCCGCCCGCCAGAGATGGATGGAGAGGGAAGAAGGGGGAGGGAGGGAGGGAGGGAGGGAGGGAGGGGAAGGAGAGGGGGGAAGAGGGGCTTCTGGTGGTGGCTGAGCCGGTGCAACTGTGCACCAGATGTTGGCGGCCTCCCCCCCCCCTTTTTCTTCTCTTCCCCCCTTCCCTTCCTTTCCAGCCAGAACTGTGAGGGGGGTGGGGGGGGGCATGCCAGAGTTACACTGAGAATGTCACAGTGTCTTGTGTTGTGTATTCACATTGTCATTCATTCATGCCTCCGCTGCAGCATGCAGTCGTCTATTGTACAGTACAGTATGGCACGAGTGTAGCGGGAGTGTTTATGTGTGAGAATGAAAGAGAGAGAGAGAGAGATGGAAAGAGCCATGGAAAGAACTAGAGTACAATTGAGTGGATATTTGTCTTGCTCTGCGTGTGAGGTCTCTGTTTGTCTGTTTGTGTGAAAGTATGTTTGTGTGAGGGAGTGTGTGTGTGTGTGTCTGTCTGTGTGTGTGTGTGTGTGTATGTGTGTGCGTGTGTGTGTGTGTGCGTGCGTGTGCGTGTGTGTGCGAGTGTGTGTGCGTGCATGAGTGTGGTTTGTGTGTGTGTGTGTGTGTGTATGTGTGCGAGTGTGTGTGCACAAGTGTGTGTGTGTGTGTGTGTGTGTGTGTGTGTGTGTGTGTGTTAGTGTGTTAGTGTGCTATGTGATGTGCGGTCTGCAGCAGATGAAAGCATGTGCGGGCCACAGTAGGAGAGCTGGCAGCAGCTGAGGGCTGGAGGTCTGGCAGGCAGAGACAGCCCGGCCACGGCCCCCACAGGAGCTACATAGAGGCTGCACAGGGGCTACATAGAGGCTGCACAGGGGCTACATAGGGGCTATGTACAGTAGAGAGGCTACACAGGGGCTACATAGGGGCTATGTACAGTAGAGAGGCTACACAGGGGCTAAATAGGGGCTATGTACAGTAGAGAGGCTACACAGGGGCTACATAGAGGCTATGTACAGTAGAGAGGCTACACAGGGGCTAAATAGAGGCTATGTACAGTAGAGAGGCTACACAGGGGCTACATAGGGGCTATGTACAGTAGAGAGGCTACACAGGGGCTATGTAGGGGCTATGTACAGTAGAGAGGCTACACAGGGGCTAAATAGAGGCTATGTACAGTAGAGAGGCTACACAGGGGCTACATAGGGGCTATGTACAGTAGAGAGGCTACCCAGGGGCTATGTAGGGGCTATGTACAGTAGAGAGCTTACATACGGACCATGTCGAGGCTACATAGGGGCTACATAGGGGCTATGTAGAGACGCCCCGCAAAAGATGCATTGGAGCTTTGTCGAGATGCCCTACAAAGGCTACATAGGGGCAACATAGAGAGTCTACACAGCGGTTACACAGGGGCTACACAATGGCCTATGTAACCCAACAAAGACCAAATAGGGGTTATGGCGAACACAGGAGCTACATAGAGGTGACACGGGGGGCCAGGGAGACGTCCCAAGGTTATCTCAACGTGAACTGAGAAGCCTTGAACAGCGGAGACACCGGGGCCTGCTACCTTCACACCTCATCTCCTCCGCGGCCTCATCCCCCCCAGACACCTAAACCACCGAGCGCGTCCAGTAACAACAGAGACACTGTCTTATCTAGCCCACCCTCCCTACAGCCTCAGCAGTAACGTAATGGGCCGTACAGCCCTTTGCACAGTACAGTACGGGGGAAATTACTCCCATTTGTGGAAACATGTTAAGGGGGGCCGTGAGGCATTCCTTCATCGCCTCCCTCCCCCTCCAATATGCTGCCACTTTGTTTGTTTGCGTAAGGTCTGTTTTTGATGGGGTAGTTGTGTTTACGTTGATGTTGTTGTTGTCGTTGTGCATATGCCTCATTTCCTCTGCGCCAGATCAGAGTCAAGGAAGCTGTCCTACACATTGTAACCCCCCCCCCCACCCCTCCTCCCCCCTACACACTGTTACCCTCTGCAGTATAGGTCTCCTGTACGTCTCAGTGGAGGCTGGTGGAGGTACAAATCAGAGGACGGGACTCATTGTAACGCATGGCATAAAATGAGGAACGGTATCGCACACACATGGAATGGTATCCTCCGATGTTCTACCTCCACCAGCCTCGCCTGACTGTGTGTCTCTTGGCGAGTCAGTTCATCACAACCTGAGGCAGAGACCTGGGTTGGGTATACTTTCAGAAAGATCATGCTGTCCCACAGCAAGTCCTTAGGAGAGCTTCCGAGTGGTGTTTACCAGACGTTTATTGAATGTTAGCTTTTGTAGTCCTTAAAGGGAATACAGTAATAATCAACACTTTGAAGCAAAGTTAAATACGATAAACGCCAAGATGTCCACATGTCTGTAACGGGACTACTACAAAAGGCAGCTCAGTAGAAACCACTACATCGCTTGGCCAAGGAGTGAGAAAAAGAAAAACTCCACCCCCCCTCATTCTTTCTTCCTGCTTGGAAAAGACCAGATGACAATAATGTGGAGTATGGAGCCCCAGTGAGCACTGCTGCCCCCCACTCCCCCGCCCCCCACACCCCCCCCCCGGTACCCCCCCCTCTTCCCCCTGGTCTTTGAAAAGCCTCCACATGTTTACGACTCATGCCTGTGGTATGACGATGGATTCTCCATATAAAAGCCAGCAGCACGATCATGGGGTGTTTCAAATATTGCTCTCTCTCGAAGACAGTTGCTGACAAAATGACAGCGGCCATATTTATTTTGGTCAGGGAGCAGGGGCACTTAGTGGGAAGTTAATCAGAGACTCCCACTGGCCCCCCCTCCTCCTCCACCCCCGCCACCCCCCCCACCCCCTCTTACCGTAGGAGGAATGTATCCAGGATAGAGGAGAAGACTACTGGTAATGACTTTTCTCCTTCTGTGGAAGATTTAACAACAGCTAAAAAAACGCTTGACAGGGCAGAAAAATAAACCCAGAGTTTATTTGGTCAACAACTGAGAGTCAGCATTAAGCAAGTGTTGATTGCCTGTCCAGACAGGGGTTACGATAATCTGTTTCCATCCAGTTAGAAGACTATGTAAATGTAAGAATATATAAGCGCATACTGTAGGAAAATGAATGATGTCTTAAGAGCAGTGAGACTGGGGCTGAAACAGAGCCTGTGTTAATGTGGCTGTGACCGCAGCGCTGACCATAACTGCCATTGGCCGGAGTTGCGGACATCCCAGCCAATCCAATGACAAGTTGATGTGTCTTTCCTTCCTGACCCGTGTTCCTCTCTGTCTGGTTCTGACACAACAGGACTTTATTATTAATAACCCAAACTTCTCAATTCCATCACTGTGAAATACCGAAGCAATTTTTGAAATGTATTTAACCAGGAGAAGCCTCATTGAGAATCTCTTTTTCACGAGTGTCCTGGCCAAGACATGCAGCAGCACAATTAACAGGGTTGCAGACATAAAAAACATATAACAATTTACAATGAAAATAGAGAATAAATTATATTTCATAGAATCATCAAATATCAAAAATATTCATTGGTATTCGTCAACATCAGGGATGAAACAGGCGCAATATAAATCATTTATCATCAGTCATTTAGAATGACTTTAAATGCATCCTGTGAGACCAGCTCCTGAAGATTCAGGTCATTTTGCAACTGGTTCCAAGCAGAGGGAGCAGCACACTTAAACGCCCTTTTTCCCAATTCAGTTCAGAGTTTAGGGACAGATAGTAAGAAGTCCTGGGAACGAAGACAATATCTTCCTATACTTTTTTGAAGGATGTAGAATTGTAGGTAAGATGGAAGCAGACCTAGAAAAGCCTTATAAATAAATGTCATTTTATAATATATAAATAATAGACTAAATAAATACATGTAAAAGCACGGTAATACGTGAATAATAACTGAGTTACTACACATTGACTACTGTATACAGGTACAGGTTCAACAAGCCAACATGTGACCTAACTCTCACATGAACGATTCTCCACCTCAGAGGTGAAATCAATTTCCTTCCGACACTCAACCACAACATCTTTTCGACTTGTTCCCTAATGTATCCCTAGTCACGACTTTGACTAAATGTCAGATTTAGAAGGCATGCGTGTCAATGCTAATGTCGTGTTAACGCTTGTCTCCCAGCTCCTGAAGAGAACTGGATGTCCCGGTGTGGGAGCTGTGGCCCTGTGGCCCTGTGGCCCTGTGGCCCCGGGCGCGGCACTTCTGAGTGCCCCCTTAGCGGCTACCGTGTCATCCCCACAGAGCGGCCTTATTAAATGAAGATTAGGCCGCGGATTAGCCCAATTAGGCCTCTCCGTCTGCCCTGGGAAAAACGCTCGGCGGGCCGAGCCCACTGGCGGGGGGGAAGAAGTGATCCGGATTGTCTGCTGTATGACCCCTGGAGGGCTGGGAGACCGGCCGTTAATCACCCTCCCCTTTTTCCTGTCGTCCGGGATCGTTGTCCGGACTCAGGAGGGACTCCAGCCAGGAGTCATCATTGCCCCGATCGACAAATTCATCTTGTCTACCAAAAGAGCCGCCGATCCAAACAGAAGGGAGAGGAGGGAACGCCAGGAAGAGCTTGGGGAAGAGCGAAAAGAAAGAAAGAAGGGAATAGAGGAAGAAATACGAGGCTCGTTTCCCGAGAGTGTTTAAGAGGTTTGGTTACAGAGGAGAAGTGGTGGCGGCGGAGGCAGAGGCAAAAAGGGAGAGGCAGAACACTTGTTGTTTAGTTTGGACGGGCAGTCCCATGAACCTCTCTGTGGAGGGAAGGAGAATACAGAGCAACACTCTGTGAGAAGAGGGACTTAGCGTGCGTCTCCGCTCCCCGAAAACTGGCATGGTAGGTAGTGGCAGGAGAGAGAGGTATGTCTGACACTGAGACATCCAGAAATGGGCTGGGGGATATTGGCTTTCCAACCCCAAAAAAGCGCAGAGCCAGAGTCAGTTGCGACCATGCTGAGGGTGTTATTGAAATGCTCAGAAGAGAGAGAGACAGACAGCTCCTGCCAGAGGCAGGCCATGAACACACAAATACTGTAGTGTGTGTCACAATATACACACACACACACACATACGCACACGCACACGCACACACACAGTCCTACTGGATTGGGGTTGGTGGTTGGTGTCACGAACGGTGTGTGTTGTTTCAGACGGGGCGGCTGCGCTTCCTCCAGAGCGGATTTGAGGCAATCACGGTTCTCCGTGCATCGTTTTACAGCGCGGGCCGCGCCAGATGGTTCCCAGACACAGAAGAACCAGGAGGTCTACGAGTACTGTTGGGTGTTCTCCACAAAAAGAACCGCACCGGGTTCAGACAAGACAGAACCTCGCCCAGAATGCACCCGTCATCCGGCGCCTAATGGACTGGTCTGGGTCGGGCCCCCCCCCTGACCCGGACCCCAGACTGTGGCCGGGTTCTGGAGTCTGCAGACCGGCTGGCTGGGCCTCTGTGGGAGCCCTGCTGAGGTGTCTGCTGAGCCCCAAGCAGCTGCCTGCCTGTCACTGTCATGTTCCATAGCTGGGACCTCTGATGAAGACCTCACAGGCCTTTTAGCTTGTCACTCAGCACACACACACACACACACACACACACAGCACACACACACACAGGGTACACACACACACACACACACACACACACAGTGCGCACACACACACACACACAGGGTACACACGCACGCACACACACACACACACACACACACACACACACACACACACACACACACAAATCCTCTTTCCAACATGAAGCATTAGTCGCAGAAGTGGCTGTACTGAGCACTGAGGAGGTTAAGTGTTATAGTAGATTGATGATGTTGGTCTGGTGGTGAGCTTGGCCTCAGCTGAGCCTCTACAGCAGAGAGGGGTTTCTCCTGTTACACACAGGGTAAGGGAGGGGGGGGATCAATACACCCACACAGGCCTCCTCCTTCTTAGTGACCACGGGGTGATCATTATGGGATGCCACCCCCCCCCCCCCCTCTGCCCCGGCCCCCCCGTCGCCATGGTGCCTAGGCGTCTTGCTCATCTCCGTGGTCTTTTTTTTTGCACGGCTTGAGTTATTCAATCTCATTGGTTAGTCACTCACTACTTAGCCCTTGTTCTTTGTAATGAGCTGGAAGAGGAAGAAAAAAAGAAACGAAAAAAAAGGCAAACCAGTTCCAGTTTTCCACTACGAGCGGGTTCTCATGGGACGTCTGAGAATCCGAAAGCCGATTTGTAGAACCAGTAGGAAATTAGCCGATGAGTTTCAATGGCGTGTTTGTATTAGACCTTATGCTCTCCCTAAATCTAAACCCGGGGGGATTACATCCAGATTAAAGGGGGGTGGTTTTTAGGAGCTTTAAAAAAAAAAGAAAATGCAGTTGTTTACACAACATCTAATATCATAAGATCATTGACATGGAATAACCAGCTGAGGTTGTCTGGCAGGGGGGAACAGAAGCTGTACAGTTGTGTGAGAAAGGGAGTCTGTGACAGACAGAGAGGGTGAGAGGGAGGGAGGGGGGGAGAGAGAGAGAGAGAGAGAGAGAGAGAGAGAGAGAGAGAGAGAGAGAGAGAGAGAGAGAGAGAGAGAGAGAGAACTTGTCACATGTCAGTTTGTAAACCAGTGATTCTGATGACAGGACTGCTGAGGGGATGATCCAGAGGGAGATTCTTAATGGCATCAATATTGAGCATGCTGAAGCTCCAGATAGACAGCTCTCTCTCTCTCTCCCTCTCTCTCCCCTCTCTCTCTCTCTCTCTCTCTCTCTCTCTCTCTCTCTCTCTCTCTCTCTCTCTCTCTCTCTCTCTCTCTCTCTCTCTCTCTCTCTCTCTCACACACACACACACACACAAGCAGGCACGCACGCACACACACAAGGGATGGTGACAACGCAGCGTGTCAAAGCTGAGGCCAATGGAGCAGCTATACTAATAAGACGTGTTTACGGCCCAACGGGAGGACAGACAGAGGATGGAACGACATGTAGTTTACCTGCCCTGAGGGAGAGCGCGAGAGAGAAAGAGAGAGAGATAAAGAGAGAGAAAGAGAGAGAGAAAGAGAGAGAGAGAGAGAGACGCAGCCAAGCAGCTCGCACAACTCTCTCTGATTACTTCAGAGACACCACGATGGCACGGGTTACCAGGATACCGCTGCTATTATGCCAATACTAGTAGAAGAAGTTGAGGAACGTAGATGAAACACAGCGGTGGAAGTGGAGTATATCATTTATAGTGCCGGAATGTTCCGTATCCTACATCTACCTCATCATCTCACATCTGTGGGAAAAATGGTTTTGTCTTCTGACAACCTCTGACATTATCTGGGCTGTACTCTCTCTCTCTCTCTCTCTCTCTCTCTCTCTCTCCATCACTCTCTGTCTCTCTCTCTCTCTCCATCACTCTCTGTCTCTCTCTCTCTCTCTCTCCTGAGAGATCCTGTACGCTGCCGCGTGTCCTTAGTGCGATAGGGCTTAGCGCACAGACATGGATCTGTAAATGATGTCCATCGTTATTGAGGTCCAGGGAAACGCAAGCCGGTCAGATCAGATAAATACGTCCATAAATAATGTGTACATACAGTACGTAGAGGTTTCCTCACCCCCCCCGAGATTAATTTTGTCTCTCTCCTCTTTATTTCCTGTCTCCCATTTTAATCCGTCGCAATCTGTACGGTCTGCAGTTACATAATCCAATACTTATCCCAAATACGGGTGTCTGGGTGGAAAAATAAATTACAGTAAAGAAATTGTCATTGTTCAAGCAGCGCCGTGTGCATGGTTCTGTGTCTGCGCCGTGTCTTTTGAGATCAAACACATAAAAAAAAAAAAAAACTTGTTTATTGTTTTTCCCGTAAAATGATATTGAGACAAAAATATACCTCGTGTTTACGGTAGTCTCTGAAGCTTAATCCTATTTACGTCTCGAGACGTAATTTGTTATATTGCGGAGCAAAGCCGTCTAGTATTAGGTAGCATTGGAGGCCTTAACCGCAAAGTCCCTGGAATCTGTAGTAATTTCAGAGGTCAACTGGGAGGTATTTCATACTGAACCCTGCCATAATGAGACCTCTCCGTGAACCTCTTGATCTTCCATCCACAGGCCTTGTCACCACTTCCTGGTCACCTGGTCACACCAAAGGCCCAGACTGTCCTCCCATTGGATGCCCTCTTTATGATCACTTACAGTACGAGACATGATTATTTTTACAATGTCGGCCGCTCTGCCTTTCTGTCTCTCTGGTGACCGAAGCGGACTGCCGCTGCGTGGAACTGTTTGAGTGTTTCTCCTCGCTTTTCTGGGCGTCCTTATCACGCTCGACTTATAATGGCTTACATTTTACATAGTATTTATTTAAACAGCTTGACATGAGCAAGTCTTGGTGACGGCGGGGGTATTTTTCACAAGCAGTTGGTCTGAGCCACTTGAGGAGGGGTTTGGAGAAGTTAACAATGCAGCTTAAGTACGAAACTCCACTTTATTACAAGAGTCACCTCTTCTGCTACTCCTGACCTCCAGAAGAGCTACTAGAAAGCTACAGAAGAAAGGCTAAGAGGTTCACACACACACACACACACAGACACACAGACACACAGACACACACACACACACACACACTCACACACACACACACACACACACACACACACACACACACACACACACACACACACACACGTGTTTACGGACAAAGATTAACCACACAATTGCAGCCACAGATCCTTCACAAAGACATTGAAGGGGATTAAGACAGATCTACTGGGCATCTGACTCACCATGACCTCGTCACCGACAGACAAGCGCAATAAGCAGAGTTGACACGGGGAACCACAGTTTGGTTTCTAAAGGATAGCAGGAAGAAAGACTCCTCCGCTACGTGATGCTTCACGATAACTCTCAATCACCGACCTCATGTTAGATAATTGATGCCAGTCACCAGGCACAACAATGCCAAGCTTTTAATTAAAGAAAACCATAAAAATACTTGTGGAAAAGGTCAAGCAAGCAGTGCTAAATGAGTATACCCCCCCCCCTGCCCCCCTGACAGGCAATAGGAACAAAATGTGCCACAGAATCACAGTTTCCAACCCAGAAAGCACTGACGGTCTAAGTATTGCTGAAATCCGAGAGACAATCATGGTCTACTTCAAGTTTATTTCCCCTCTCACCACCTCCCTAAATGACACTCAGATTTAACATGCAAGAAAATATTTTCCTCCTCCTGTTCAACAATGTTATTTTTCAGCAATTCTTTCGGAAGGGTTTGAATGAAATCTGCCAGCATAACGATTTCCTTATTTTGTCATTCAAATGTATACGTATATATAAGCACAGCTTGTCCTAACTTAAAGTCAAATCAAACACGTTCAGGTAAATGCATCTGTTCTGTACACCCTCTTCAATGAGGCCTCGTGCTGAACAAGGCTATCATCGACAACTCTAAATGGGCTGTTTAGATCATCGGAGAAAAAACTGAATACCGTCCGAAAAAAAATATTTCCTTAGCTGTATTTACACCAAAAATATTTCCAGATTTGACTTTCTCTTTTAATGGTTGACATACATGCTGCGCGTACCGCAAATAACTTTCAAATGGAGGAGAGGAAACAGAGACTGCCATTGAGGAAACCTGCAGCTCTCGACTTTGAAGAATTCCAGTGAGGAGAGAGAGGAGAGGAGAGAGAAAAATATACCCAAGAAAAACCTGGTGAGTTGGCTTAAACAGGGCGTCCGTGGAAAAATACTGATATTTCAAGCATGAAAACGCCACTGTGCACCTCAACCAAAATATGAAGAAAAAAAAAAAAAAGAAGAAAAAAAAAGAGAGAGAAGAGAGAGCGGTGGGTTTGTATTTCAGGGAGTCGCGAGGTTAATGTGGGGTTGGGGGGGCAGACAGAGTATGTGGTAGCTTAAATGAGACAGGTGGGACCCAGAGACGGGGAAGGATCCCTCTAAAGGGAGTCTGCACCGTTTCCCTTGATTATTTAAGTCAATAAAGCGCTATAACCCTTGAGCAGTACTCTAGCTAGGGATGATCCTCCCACATAAAACACTGCAAAGGTACAGATAGAGGTAACACACACACACACACACACACACACACACACACACCCAACCACACACACACACACACACACACACTCACACACAGAAACCCTCCGCTGTAACCTCTTCCTTACCTCGTCTGCAGTGCCTCATGGCCATTTTGCACCTCCTGGACTCAGCGATGGTGGGACAGGGTATCGTGTCCTTGGGCGGCTTCTTCACGATGTGCCGCGTCCGGGTCTCCAGACCCCACTTGAAGCCGCAGGTTTTGTTTCTCCTGGTGCAGGAGCCCCATTCGCTCCACTGGCCCACCTCACAGCCCTCTGTGTGTGTGTGTGTGTGTGTGTGTGTGTGTGGAGGGGGGGAGGGGGGAGGGAGAGAGAGGAAGTGTTAGAAGGGTAGCGGAGGAGACCTCAGCAGGGCTGTAGAGGAGACCTGGAGGCCCCAGGTCAAGCTTTTACAGCCCTGTGTAAAGACTAGGATGGCCATAACCTCTATCTGTATGTGTGTGTGTGTGTGTGTGTGTGTGTGTGTGTGTGTGTGTGTGGTCCTGTCCTTCTCTGGTTCAGACAATAACAAGCACATTCAGCCTACTCGAGGTTACTGTGGGTTTCAGGTTCAAGACACTGTAAAGAACACACCATTATACGAGACACCCTCCCAGATGTACGCGTTTCGGCTTCTGTATTCATGCGTGCTTGCTTTCGGAACGGTCAACGCGACTCGACTAAAAGCTAAACTGTGGGGGCGAGTCTTTGGCGACCTTTGACCGACCTTTGACCTGTGAGATACCCTGTGTGCAGTGCTTCCTCACCTCCACACTCCATGGTGTCCTCCAGGGGCGCGAAGCCCTCGGGGCACTTCTCGAAGCAGCGCCCTTTGTGCAGGTAAAAGCCCGCCTTGCACTTGGTGCAGAAGTCTTTACTGAAGCAGGACTCGCAGTTATCTATCCTGCACCCTGAGGGAGAGAGAGAGGTTGGAGAGAGGAGAGGAGAGAGGGAAGAGAGATGGGGAAAGACAGGGGGGAAGAGAGGGGGAAAGAGAGAGGAAAGAGAGCGGTCGAAGAGAGGAGAGGGGAAGAGAGAGGAGGAAAGGGGGAAGAGATGAGAAAAGGGGAGAGAATTGTCAGTTAAGGTCGACAGTGCAGAACACGCAGTACAGAACACTCATGTCATCTGGAGTTGGTTGAGGGCTGAAGGGGTTTCTTGATAGGATTACACCCCCTCTCCCCCCCACCCGCCCACCGCACCCCAACTCTCTCCCAACCCCCCCCCCCACCCCTATCCAAAATAGTCTGTCGATGCTCTGTGAATCATCTCTCTCAAGAGACAAGCTATATTTCAGTTCTTGAGTTGCCTGACAGACATATCGAGAGGATGAGCGGTGAAAAAACTGGTTCGGTAAAGGATTACCTCACCATGACCTCCTCTCAACACAGCACAGGCCGGAAACCCGTCACAGCCCTCTTGACATGCTACATGCTACGGTCCCGAGACAACACAGGCAGGAGAACACGTCACATCACTCTGACATGCTACATGCTACAGTCCAGACACAACACACTCTCTCTTTTTTTTCTTCTAATGGTTATTCTGTAGCAGGGGTATGGTTTCCTCAGGGCATTACTACTGAACAGCTGGGTTGAGGTTTGGGTAACAGAGGTGGTTCGTATCATAGGCTGAAACATGGAGACCTAGGTTAGAATCCAATCTGTTTTTTTTTTGTTAAACAGGGTTATGGAAGGATACTATTATATAGGATATAGAAAGATACTATTCTGTTTTGGTTTTGACATTGTTCGACTCAAATAACCTGTGCCCAAACTTGTGATTTGTTGACTGTAAAATATATTTTTTTGTTATCAAACATTCCAAAATCTGTGTGGAATAAGAATGACTTTTTGTGATTAGATTAGATCAGATTAGATTAGGTTCAACTCCAAAACTGGCATGGAGCAACATGCTTGGTTTTGTGCATCGCAACGATTTTGGCTGCAGTTTTGAGATAAGGGTGGAGTGTGTGTGTGTGTGTATGTGTGTGTGGGGTGGTGGTGGTGGTGGGGGGGGGGGGGGGGGGTTGGTAGAGCGGTGTAGTGGAGAGTTTGGGTGGTGGGGAACCAAAAAAAAACAACACAGCAAGCCCCCCCCTTGCTGCCAAACGAACACTGATGATGTGTTTAAGCGAGGGAGCGCACCGCCCGCATTCATCCTCCCACGCCCCGCCCTGACGCGCGATGAAACGGATTTGCCGGCCGGCCAGGGGACGTGTCATCACGACTCCTACCCTGCAAATAGCACGTCAAGCAGGGGCCAAATTACACCAGCGGCACCAAGGGGGGCGACGCTCTGGCCCACATGATTAAAAGGAGGCTCCCAGAGCCGTTTAATTTATGACGCTTCTTAGAAGCCCTAAGTGGGCCCGATTACCCAATCGGCTCAGAGTGTCGGGTAACCACAATCTATAGCCAACCAACCCAACCAATAGCAGTCCTCTTTTCAGTTGTCTACTGGGCTTTTCCCAGGTATGGTGGTGGCATCTGGTCCTCTCTGTCTCTTTAGGGGTTGGGGGGCGTAACTGTGTGTGTGTGTGTGTGTGTGTGTGTGTGTGTGTGTGTGTGTGTGTGTGTGTGTGTGCGCACGCGTGTGTGTGTGTGTGTGTGTAGTAGTTAGTGATTTTTCCACATGTAACACAAACAGAGCGAGGGCCCTGCTCTTTTATCTGTGACCCTCTCAGGGCCCAGGGAAGGTTCTCACAATCACGCCCCTTAATTACACCATCTCCAGTTAACCATCAGGCCTCCTCCTTCACATTCCTGCTAAACCAGGGGGTCCCTCCCCTCTTCACTTTGAACCCCTAAGTATGGCCTCTGCCCACTCACTCTGGTCTCTCACGCTTTCCCGACCAGTCTAAACAAACCCGCCACACATATACACACAACACACACACACACACACACACACAAACACACAAACACACGCACACACACACACACACACACACTCTTGCGTATACAAACACACACGCCAATCAGACTTGTCTGGAGACACACCCACTGTACTGCTGGCCCTGTTGTATACCTTCTGAAAAAACAGAGGAACACCAAGCAACCAATCACACCATTCTAATAACTGACCATTGATATGTACAATAGTCACCTGATTCCAGGTACAGTCAGGTACACACTACTGGGATCTAACTAAACACTAAGAGCCGGTTTCCCAGACACAGGTTGAGCCTAGGAGCCTGAATAACAAAATAAAATTTCCCGAAAATATCCATTGAAGATGCGTTTTAGTCTAGGGGATTAGGTGTAATCTGTGTCAGGCCTCGAAGAATATCCCTGAAGTACGAGACGATCTCCCTGGAGGGCATAGTTAAAAAAAACTAAAAACTCTAATAGCTAATTGAGTTGCAAAGTGGGTGTTGGCGGGAACCGGGGAATGTGGCGTGAGAAAGCATGCATCAGACACACTCCTTCAAGGGCCAGCATGTACGCCGACACCGCGCCGAACAAACTACACAAACTCCACATCCAAGAAAAAACAACACGAGTCACAGTAGAGACATGTCTGCCGTCTCTCTGTAACTACCCAACCCCCCCCCCCTCCCAGCCCCCCTCCCTCCTCTCGTTCCTGGTCCAAACATATCAGACACACGCTTATCTCCTGTTTAATAAACATGCCGCTGTGGTCGGGTTACACAGTGCTGTAGAGATGTTGGCTTGGATGTTGGTAAGACTGATACAGAGGACGGGGGGTATAGGGCCACACAAAGGCAGAATGCGCTTCTTCTCCTCTTAATACCCTCCTCCCTTCATCCCTCCGTCCCTCCGTCTCTCTCTCTCTCCATCTCTCTTCATCTCTTTGTTCCTCCTGTAACCAGAACCTCGGCGGGGCTGGGTGTCGATACCACGTCAAGATCCAAGACAAGGGGAACAACAGCTAATAAATCACGGGGAGTAATTGGAAAGCAGCGGTGCCTGCTCTACCCCGTCTCTAACGCGAGCCTTCCCAGGCCTGTCATCACCTGAGAGTCCCTCGCTCTCCTCCAAAACACAGAGGACGAAAAAAGGAAGAGAAAAAAAAGAAAATGAACATCTGGCGCTCGAGTCTCAAGCCCCAGCCTGTTGTGCAACATTCACTTATTGACAACAAACAGCAGCCGAGGTGAAGACACCGGTTCGCTGACTGGAAAGTATGGCACACAGAAACGGTAGGGGTCACCTTACAATTTGGATTAAGAAAGTAGGTTTCATTTCGATTTCAGAAAGACCCTTCAAAGGGAAACACTGGTGGTAGTGAGTCTCTCTGGGAGACTACATAATATAATAAAATGAGGTCATTCACTTGAATATGACTCATCAATCTGGGGCTGACAGAAAAGGAATCCTGAGATGCTAGCTCGCTAGTTCTGTCAGTGACACATCAATACGGACGACAGAAAAGGAATCCTGAGATGCTAGCTCGCTAGTTCTGTCAGTGACACATCAATACGGATGACAGGAAGAGAATCCTGAGATGCTAGCTCGCTAGCGCTGTTAGTGCTCGAGGGTCAAAGGTCATCAGAGGGAGATGCCTTTGTGGGGGGGGGGGAGTCATCGTGACAGACATAGATCACACTGTCAGGTTATCAGATATGTATATCCCTCTGTCAGATTATCAGCACAGAAGCTATCTGTGACAATGCTGGGAAGGAGGATGGACAGAGGCTCTCTAGAAGCAGAGCTGAGATGGTTGTAGTACAGGGGGTAGACGGAGGCTCCCACAGGGAATACCAGCCTGACCTCTCCAGGGCATTTTCATTTCATTTAAGCAGTGTTTTTGCGAGAAAGACCAGGATACGTATTCATAACACGTCTCAGGGGGGGGGGGGGGGGGTACTGATCAAGGATAACTTTTGCCATTTCAAATCATAATGAGTCATCTAGGATCAGTTTTGTCTTTTCAGATCATAATGAATAAGATCCTATAGACCAGAATCAGAATCAGAATCAGGTTTATTGTTACATCCCATTATATAAGTATAAGAGAGTCCACGTATTAGGCTTCCGTTCCTCTACATTAGAGCAACAAGAGAAAACGACAATAGATATAAAAACAATAAGACACGAGACAATAGAGGTGTGGTATAATAATAGAAATAAGAAATAATAGAAATAGCATGAGTATAGCCCTGAGGTAGCAGTAGATGACGGCAGGTAAGATACACAGTATCTTGGAATGAGATATATACAGTACAATGGTATTTCCAGATGGATTATGTTGTGCTGTGTACTTATATGCTTATATATACGTATATGAACGTAGAAATACATACGGATGAAGTGGATGACAGATGTGAGGTGAATTCTGCGCGTGAGTGTAACGGGTGGGCAGTAAAAAAAGACCATAGAACCAGACAGTCCAGAAACATGGCTGTCTGTCTCTAGTCCCAGGGCCCAGACTCAGGGGAGGCAGGTTTCATCTCTCTCTATGGGATTAACCTCTGAGCCAACTCTACAGTCTCCTCTAAGGTGCCTCTGGGAGACTAATAGGAAGTAATGAGGTCATCAGATCTGGACCGGTACAGCCGCCGCCGCGCTGGAATCCGATTGGACGGCCAATGTTCTACTTGAGCCTTAACCATCTTCCCGTCATTATCTACTGGTCTGCATGATTCTCGGCTCAATTAATATGAGTGGCGGAAAATCCTGATTCTGTTTCTGCTCTGGTAGGTATTCAAAGGCATCCAGTCAGAGGCTGGGGAGAGTGAAAGTTTGAAAGTTAACGGTTAACTTCGCGGGCGTCGCGGAAACCTCTTGCTTTTCATTTCGGCGACCCATGTTAGCAGGTTAGAGGGGCCACACAGCCCGCTTGACTCTCATTATACTACAGTAGGTATACTAGATATACAGTAGTCATAGCAGAAACCCCATGTAGGCTATAATTGCTGCGTCTCTGCTGCAGAGCTGCTACTGACAGCCCTATCTTTGTACATTGAGTTTGCCTTTGATAATGGTAAAAAAAAAAAAAAATGGAATATTTACAGATATAGACAGATATAGATAGGTATATTGAAATGTGTTTCTGTTGCTGGTATGATGTTAATATGACTATCAACAGATCATTTTCACGCGCACGGCACACAGAGAAAATCGGCGAGTCCGTGACTCTCTAGATGGCGTGCCTCTGTAGCCAGCGTGAGACCGTGACGTGCGGGCTGTGTGTCTGCTCTAACCCGTTAACAGGGGGCGTCGAAACTAAATGCACACGCGCTGTTGAGGTAGAGGTCGGTGGTGGTGTGTTCCAGGCTTAAAGAGTGTTGGTATATGTTGCATTCATAGCAGGGGAGGAGGCTGGTGGAGGTAGTCATCTTTGGACAGGTAATGCGCGGAACGGAACAAGGCATGGTTTCAAACACGCCGTTCCAGTCCATGCACTGCCCCCGAGCCCGGCGTCCTCCAATTTCTGTCTCCACCAGCCTCCTCTGATTCGTATGACTGTAACAGATGTGTGTTCCGTTTGTTTAGGTATTCAAAGGCCCCCAGTCATCATCAGGGCGCGGAGCGTGAGGTTTTTCGAAAAGTTATTGTGTCAGCATCAGTTGCACTCATTGTACGCATTCTACTGTATCGGTTTTCTGCGGTTTCAATGTCAAGTGCATTTGGAGTTGACTCATCAAGCATCGCCGTGGTGATCTAATCACCGCGCCGCCTGGCAGCAGCTCTCCCTTGCTTGCGGTCTGGAATGGAGAGTTAGCCAGATCAGGGACACTCAAACGCTGGTGTCAACCTCAGAGCAGTGCTGTTCCATAGAAGTCTGACAGGGGCCATATGCAATCACTTGATTTATTTATCTGAATATTCATTTAGAGGGAAAAAAAAATGTAAACAGAAAGACTTTGTGTTGTGTTGTGTTATTCCTCAAAGATCGCTCGGCGTTTTCAACGATGTGTTGAGAGGGTCTTTCCTGGGAGCTTGGTGTGGGGGGGGCCGGCGGAGTTGTCAAACCAATCATCGGTCTACTACAAAGTCCCGGACGGATCCAGAATGCTAACCAGCAGGCCTGATGTCGAGCAGCGGGAGACTCCGTGCTCTCTGAGAAGACCCTGGCACGGGCGGAGGGGAAAACATGTCCTGCTTTTTTCCACCATTCCTCTCCAAGCTTGACGAGAGGAGAAGCAGCGCTCAGCCGGCTGCTCTCACCTACTCTGCTGGGTCTTTGTAGAGGCTTCTGGGGTTTGGGTTTGGCTGACATGTCACCCCTGGCTTGCTCGCTGCCAACCAGCCATGTCCTGGGGATCTGAAGATGGCAGGAGGTCATAGACAAGGCCAAGCCTGCATGTTCTCTCCCCCCTCTGTCACTCTCTCTCTCTCCCTCTCTCTCCAGTCTGTTTTTTTACACATGGTTGCTCTTCCCACTCCCCTCACACAGGGACTGGGGTGGCTAGCGGTGGTGTTAATGTCAGTCAAGATGGCACAGAGAGGGGA
>NC_137680.1:13607167-13619667 GCF_963989245.1 Nansenia antarctica | reverse complement strand
TGGTCTAGTGGATAGTGAGTTGGACTTGGGATCGGAAGGTTGTGAGTTCAAATCCCGCCTGAAGCCACACCACTACTAGTGTGCCCTTGGGTAAGGCACTTAGCCCTCAGTTACTCCAGGGGGAATGTCCCTGTAATTCATAATTGTAAGTCGCTTTGGATAAAAGCGTCTGCTAAATGGCAAAATTAATTAAAATTAAAATTAACATTACAGAGTTAAACCCGAAGGCTGAACACGGGAACAAGGCTGATTCAAAACACAACGGGAGGGTTTTCCCGGCTATAGTTTAAGCCGATACATTTTTGGATTAAATCATAATTTCAATGGATGCCGCTCCATTGAATTCAACTGTGTGTGGGGAAAAACCAGCATTACATGGCTGGGCAATATCAAGACGTTTTCAACCGCCACTTGTGGATTGTTCCTGTGTAATATCTGCTGTCTGCCGCTGCAGCACTAGTGCAGCAGATCTCAGTAATAGTATCAGCATTGTATGACTTGGCTCTGTCAGAGAACTATACACTGTATGACCGCCACTGGTTGGTTGTTCTTGTGTAATCATGGTTAGGCTTAATCTGCGCCGTCTGGGAATCCAGCCCAATGAGAAGGGCTCTATCAGAGTCCTACTATAGGACTTCTGGTTCGTCTTGTGTATGGTATGTAGCTGCAGCACTAACACATCAGAGTTCAGTAATAGTACCACAGTTCTACCACGGTGGTCCTCCGGCACTGCGGATGGCCTCGGTGGTGAGGACAAAGAGGTGAACTTGAGGCAACACACTCAAAACCAGCGAGAGAAGAAGAGAAAAAACCTCCCGACAGTTGAAAAGTGCAACGCTACAGTATAAACAGCACAGCACAGTAATAGATATGTCAGCAGGAAATCTGACTGATTCAACAATTTGTCATTCAGGCAAACTTTGGTTCCCTCCTCCGTTTTTTTGTTGTTATGTCGATCGCTATTGAATGTGAATATATCGCATTAATTCTAGTCAGAGCGTCGTCGCGTTGAGTCGGCCCGACGAAAGCCTACAAAACCGCAGTGACTGGGCCCGGCTCGGGTTGCCTTGCTTGCGGAGGACAATGGAGCCAGTAACAGCCCGGGTTCCGTTCCGTAATAACCGTCTCTCGATGTAAACTCCTCAGCGATCCCACCCCCCACCCCCCACCCACACCCCACCCCCCCACGTTTACAGGAAAAATGTCCTTGGGGCGGCATAGAGCACGATCACTGCGAAAACGAGACGAGAGACACCGCTATTGATCGGCGCCAAGTCTTAAATATCCCAGGCCAAGATTGGGTAACGGCTCCGAACCGGGAGAGAGAGAGAGAGAGAGAGAGCGAGAGAGAGAGAGAGAGAGAGAGAGAGACCTACCACAACGCCTAATAAAGAAAGTTATCATGTATGGAAGTGAGGTGCGGGGGGAGGGGGGGGTTGAGACAGAACAGAACATGTCTCTGATGCGTTGGCCATGAATCCACATATTACATTTCTCTCAAAATGGACTGGGGAGGGGGGGGGGGGGGGCAGCAGTTTGTAACCATGTGAAAACCCAGCAAGCGGAGATGTCAGTGACTCAGTGTTAGACAGACATCATGGGTTCATTCTTCTCCACAGCGTTGAAATAGAGTACCAGTAGGCTGCCAGACAGACTACACTCTGTCTTGGAAGAGTGGGGGGGGGGAGTGAGAGAGAGAGAGACAGTGAGGGAGAGAGAGGGGGGGGGGGGAATGGGAGACGTAGAGGGAAAGAAGGACAGATAGAAAGAGAGAGAGAGGAAGAGAGGGAGCGAGAGAGAGAGAGAGCGAGAGATTAAGTAATGATCAGAGTGTGTCTCTGAGCGACTCCAGGGAAAAGGCTCAGTATGACACCTCATCGATCATGTACAGATTAGCGTTTGCTCGGTGGGCTACAGAGCCACGCTATTCATCACAGAGGCTGGTGATGGCTCATCTCTCCACTACACGCACACACACACACCCACACTGAGAGATGACGAGAGAGGCCTTAATATGTCAGAGAAAACGCTTTTCAGATAACATATAACATAGCGCATCCACACAGTACATCCATTTAAATTACGCCATATTCCGATGTTCCATGTGGATTTAGAATGACCATAAAACATCCCAATCCAAACATGCCTTCCTCTTTCCCTCAACTTCAGGGGCCTTAAACCTGCTTCTGTCTCGACTCAAACTGGCAATGAAAGCACAGGGAGTCAATAAAGCTTCATTTTCAAAGATAACAATACCGCAGAGTAATGATATTCCGGGCGACTAGATATCATGCTTTATTCCGTCAATCTCTCTGGTAAAGAGAAAATAAACCGGGGCCATTTTCCTAACCTCACCGCATCATCATCATGCATTTCTTTAGCATACACAGTTTGGACGTGTTTACAGTGAGCTGACATTCACAGCAAATTGGCCAAATGTACTACTCCCCACCCCCGCCCCTCCTTCCCCAACCCCCAACCCCCCCCCCCCTCCTCCGAACATGATTATTAGCACAATGCTGAGAGACGTGGAAACAAGGCTTGGCAGAAGTTAGGAGTTGTGTCGAAGAAGCTGGCGAGTTCTTTTCCCCTTCAGAAGAATGGGCGATGTCACAGGGGGAGGTTAATGGCGCGGCACTAGGCTATATCACAGCGCTATATCCCATCTTTCGTCATCTCGCCGGTTTAGCCGCCTCCTCTTGATCTGACCGGGTGGCGCTTTTGGCTCATCTCCTTTCATGGTGGGTAGAGCAAGAATGTGTTTACTATAAACACCATTACACTGCGCATGTCATTCACTGTGTTGTCTGATCAGTCACGCCCATTGGTCGATCGGTCGTCAAGCACATAGTCAGTGCATCGCCTCATCAAATCTCTGGCTCACAGTCTCTCCTCTCGCTCTCTCTTTGACTTAGTCGAACATTTGTTTTTGCTCGTTGCTAATCTTGCAACACATGCTGATTGAGGCTAACAACAGCATGCACCGTTCGGATCCAGCGGAATCCCACATCCGACAATTATGACTGGAAAAAAAGAAACGAGGGGGAAAGGGAAGCGAATGCGAGTGAAACATTTTTGGGTCCTGCTCACAGCGAGACGTTTGGATCAGATCGAGTGTATCTGGAGAGAGGGCCTTCTGAATGCAGCCCACAGGTATGCTAGACGCGAGGAGGAGGCCATGATTCAGTATGTCTGGGGCAGAACAGTCCAACTCACGTTCTACTCTGCTGGGAGGTGGGAAGGGACCATGTTTGGCTACGTTTCACCTCGATCTGTCCATTGCCAACTGGTTTCAGGCATTCATCAATAAAACATAATACACAATTGGTTCATCATAAAAAAAGTGCTAGGTCTACGTTTTCTATATGAACTCAAACTGAGAACTCAAAAACACATATGAAACCGATCTGTATCGAGCTAAGAGAAAACATTAACTGTGTTGTTTCCGTGCTGCGAGACTCCACTACAAGCATTGTGTGTCGGTTCCGTCTGTTTTATGAATGCCAGACCACAATGTTTCACTGAGGCAGCAATCAAAAGTATGAGCCATTCTATCGACGGTAAACAATTCGACGTCGTGATATAGAGGTAGACATGAAGCATGACAAGACTGTCCAGTCATGCCAGCTCAAAGCCACATGACTCTCAGAGCGGAGTAAGGGCGTACGAATGACAATCAACAAGTTCAATCAACAAGCTCTCTAATTTCATGCGTACATGCAGCTGAATATCTAGGCGTAACATGAGTTAACATAGCCTACGGTTCCTCTAACTATGTTCAAATCATGTCAAATTAAAAATTAAAAAAACACACAAAAACAAAACAATAGCAGGTATTTCTCGAGGTGTGACAGCGAGAGACAACATCAAGCCAGTGGGGAGATAGGCCTATTGCAGACTGATCAGACAGACATCTAAGAAGAAGAAGACTCCCAGAGAAAAGCCTTTGAAAGCCATGCGACTCAGATGTGTAAACAGTTACCGGAGAGATAAATAGAGAGAGGGGGAGAGAGAGAGAAAGAGAGAGAGAGAGAGAGAGGGAGAGAGAGAGAGAGGGAGAGAGAGAGAGAGCGAGAGGGAGAGAGAGAGAGAGAGAGAGAGAGAGAGAGGGAGAGAGAGAGAGAGAGGGAGAGAGAGAGGGAGAGAGAGAGAGAGATTAAGTAATGATCAGTGTGTGTCTGAGCGCCTCAAGTCACACTAAAGAGCAGAGTGATCAAAGTGCGTCGGTCTGGCAGAATTTTTGGCTTTTTGTAAATTACAGCATTTTAACCTAATTTGGCACCAAAGTATGCTTTAAAACATAGCAATAGTATTTTGTGTTATGAGTTATGGCGCTGGCCTGTTACTGGTACATAAACTGTTTTTAAACAGAAGATAAATTCAAAACCGACCCATCAAAATGCGAACCATATTTTGACACATGCTTGCATGCTCTCTTTTTACAAGAAACATGCAGCGTCTCCGTTTTTTTTTTCTTCTCTTTAATCAATCACATAAAACAGAAGTGACCAAATCATACACAGTAGCCGGCTGGAATGGTCATTGTGAAGCCATGGACCTGGTCGCACACACCATGTGTTTCAGACTGTGTGAGATGAAAATGCGAGCACATCATTAAAAACGCCTCTCCCACCCCAAGATAAACCAATATAGTTTACAGTTTCAACCACAGAATGAATATTACTTAAAACAAAACATGTCCACAGCCGCCACTTCTGACAGATATCTAATGATCCCTCCGTGCCTGAAGTATTGTATTTACAAAGGCCAGGGTTGCTTTGAACATCACTAGAGAAGACACACCGCAACATCTCCTTAGTGCAGAGTCCTCCACCAGTAGACAAGACACATATTACAAATAATTTGGAGTATGACGTTTGACGTTAAGTCAAGATGGGCTGAGATAGTCACGGGTTCATATTTTTCTCCTACCGGTACCACATGAAGAATATTCCTTTAAAAGCTCCACAGCCACAAACAGACAATCTAGCTGTTTGCGGTAGAAAGTGTCAAGAGTGAGAAATGTAAAGAGACAGTTTATAGTCGACACATATGAACTGGAAGTAATCTGAAGTGAAAGATCATCCATTGTGTTTTTTCCATACTCTTTATTTGAAGCTGTTTTTCACTATTTAAAGGGATGGTTCAGCCTATTTTCATGATTAGGTGAAATATCATGTTACCCTGAGTCGTCCCCATAGGCCAGTAGTGAAAAGCATCTCTGGTTCTCCATTCACTACTTTTCTACCACAGCAAAGGCTAACAGTTAGCAGTGCCCTCTCCAATAGACAGGATTCCAAAGCACTTAAGTTAGCATTGTTGAAATTACATGCAAACATCACAACTGGCCTATGAGGACAACCCAGGGTAAGATATTTCACCTAAACATGAAAATAGGCTGAACCATCCCCCCTTTAACAAATTCTGTTCAAATTTTTCTGGGAAGCGGAAAGTTCTACATTTCAACTGTTCTTCAATTGTTCTCAACCAAAATCTCCATAATGTTTCTTGATTTGTCTCCCCTGACAGTCTGAACAAACTGTGTGGTTAAATCTTAAGGACAATATTTAAAACATTCAATGTCTGCAGACTAGGAAATGAAAGCAGATCACATCCAATTCAATCCAAACTGAGAGGCCGAATGTTCTTCCAATAGAGTTAGTGATATTGTGCCCTGTTCCAGAGAGAGATGAATTCTCATTCACTCAGGTGAATACGACGTTTGGTCCTCCATTCAAGCGAAACAACAGACTCATAACATGAGGCATGACGACATGTTTGGAGCGTGGCGCGTTCATTCACCAGGGCAGCAGCAAAGAGCAGGGAGGTTGGTTTTGAACCCCGTTCAACAGCAATTAGGGCCTGAGTGAGATCCAGCAGAAACCTGGTCTGTCTCAGGTACGTTTAACGACTCCGATGCAAGCGTGACGGGCGTCGCCCTCTGCTGCCAAAGCCCCACATGCAGGGGATTGTGGGGGATTGTTGGCCGCGGCCAACCACCTCCTGCCTCTCACGCACTTACCGTTCTCCATGACATCATACACACTGACTCATTACAACTTGTGTGCAACTTTAAACCATAAAAAAGGGCAAATTGCACATCATTTTTTTGTTTTGTTTTATGTGAGGAACTTTGATTGTTCCCTGTAGGAAATCGCACACAGCGCTAATAGCCCCTCCTCCACCCTCTGTCGGCCCGCCTGGGATGGAAAAGTGAACTTGCCCACATCACTGCAGTAAGGCTCATGTTGTGTTTATTCTGTTGTGCATTATGGGATGTCATGAAAGGGCAGAGGAGGGTCTCTACGGAGCCGGGAGCGGTTTAACCCCTGAGCCATTCTCTTTCATCATGGGATATCAAGCTAAGACAAAATAGACAAGTAATAAATGATCTGCATCAAAACTCACTCAGGCCCTGATTAATTGCTGATGTGCATGTCTATGTAAAGGAGGGAATTAATGGGAGACATTTTGACTAAGAAGCTATTCTCATAGGTCTCCAAGGGGCTCTTGTATTTAAATCTAATATCCCTAGCTATGTAGCCAACCAGTTGTGATGTTTGCCAAAGTGTGTGTATCTATGTATATTGATATATATATATATATATATATATATATATATATATATATATATATATATATATATAATAAAGACATTATACAGTACCAGTCAAAAGTTTGGGCACACCTTCTCATTTAATGTTTTTTCTTTATTTTTTATTTTCTACATTGTAGATTAATACTGAAGACATCAAAACTATGATGGAACACATATGGAATTATATAGTAAACACATTTGTTTAACAAAACAATGTTTAAAAATGTTTTAGATTTTGGATCCTTTTGCTTTTTTAGTGGTTTTCTCCCACATATTCTAGAGAAGAGAATGCTGGGCGGTGTTCACAGTTTCCTTTTCCACTGACACACACACACACACACACACACACCAAGCTGATTGCCAAGAGCGTGCAAAGCTGTCATCAAAAGCTAAAGGTGGCTTCTTTGAAGAATCTAAAATATAAAACATATTCTGGTTTGTTAAACACGTTTTTGTTTACTACATAATTCCATATGTGTTCTTTCATAGTTTTGATGTCTTCAGTATTAATCTACAAAGTAGAAAAAAATAAATACAATAAAAAATAAAAAATAAACATTGAATGAGAAGGTGTGTCCAAACTTTTGACTGGTACTGTATGTATATGTTACGGTACATGTGGGAATACGGTACATGTGGGAAAACTAGGGTTAGGGTTAGGTGCTACGTCGACTTGGTACATGCTGGCATGTCTAACCCTAACCCTACCCCTACCCCTAACCCTAACCCTACCCCTAACCCTAACCGTAGCACCCTAGCACCTAACCCTAACCCTAGTTTTCCCACATGTACCGTATTCCCACATGTACCGTAACATATATAATACATTTAAATAATATAATATATAATATATAAATATATTGGCTATATGATGACCATGCCAGAATTAAGATGTAGGTCTATTACTTTGTTCTTCATACATTGATACAAACGGCTAGGGGACATGGCAGGGAAACCTCAGGCCTCGCTAGCTACAGTACATAGCCGCAGCCTGGTTAAGGGAGGGACTTCTCCTCTTATGTGGTGAGAACAACATTCGCCAACAGAACTATATATGTGTACTTTTCTTCATAGCATCGAGGCGATTATTGTCTCTTTTTTCGCCCTCAATGATGGTATAAGCTTACTGTGATTCGGTTAAAGAGAGAAAAGCCACCGCCCCCGGTAACCCCGTGGTCCTGCAGGATGCTGCCTGCCTCGCCCGCTACCCCTGGGCGCGAGAGAGATGCGGGACACCATGGCAACCGCCAACAGACTGGCCTCAGATCGAACTGTGAGAACCGACCGCTCTCTGGATCTTTCTCCCGACCACGTAACCCTGGAGGGCTTACTGCAGCAGCGAGAGGCTGAGGAGCCAATTCCACACAGTAAAACACTCAGAACCGTCCGCCCACCAATGTTAACCAGCCCCCAGAACGGGCTCAACATTGTTCTAGCTTGTTAAAGTCGGTACATGGAAAACGACATCAAACCGCCCACATTTTAAGCATATGACTTTATTTGTCATGGTTCTGGAAGTCACACTTCTCTCAAAAATTAGAAGGAAAAAAAATAGCAGAGGTGGGGATAGCTGGGGTGTCGGGGGTGCAGGGGGTGGGCACACCAGCCTTATGCGCTGAAGGCACATTTCGGTTGCAATTTAGCAGAAAATATGTTGGACTCGCCTCTGACTCCTTTCCAGCTGGAAATAGTCAAGATTTAGGATCTCTCTGTGTTTTGTTTTTTTTCTTCTTTCCAAGTTTACTTTAACAGATCGTACTGTATGCACATGTTTATAATTTAGGACAATCTTGCTGCTTATAATGATTTTGCAGCATGTGTCTGAGCAAACACATTTTGTTTTCAGACTTATTAGCTTAGCCAATGTGTTCCCTGTGACACAGACCCAGCAAAGGCAAAGGCAGGCGAGGAAAGATTTGAGCACTTGAAAGGCGAGAGATCTCTTGCATAGCAGAGAGCATGGGTACAACAGGCAGCAATGTGAGTGGAACCTACTGATTAAAACAGAGAACAGGAGGACGGGGTTTTGTTGCACAGCCTAAAGCTAGCATGTGCAATCATTTCCATGCACCATAAGAGGTCAAATTGTACATTAAGTTGTCCCTATAACTGTGTATAGCATAACAGCTCAACTTCACAAACTAATACTGTACAATGTTGTTAGAAAGTTGTTATTACACTACACAGGTATAGGGGAAAACTTAATGTAAAGTGTTAAATATCATACACACCAATAAAACGACCCCATCTTCTATAACGTACAGTAACAGTAAAGTCTTTGGTCTTTGAGTAGGTACAACCACTGACTCGATGTCCGGTAGTACAGTGTCCCCATTGAACAGCGTATTCCTTTGAATCGGCCTCCTTCACTCAATCACTTACTTGAATCAAACGATGAGTCATTCAATTTTACACTTATTCACTCTTTCTCTCTCTCTCTTTTTCTCTCTCTCTTCTCTGAAGTCACCTCCCTGACCCAGCCCACTCAATCCTTAAAAGCTTCCCATTTCAGTTTTGACAACTCAAACTGTGTCACAACACTCGGCCTGAGCGGAATTTTATTGATGTCCTTTTCATGAAGAGGCACTTGGCCTTTCGTTAATGAAAAACGTATTTTTCCCGCCTGAGTGACTCATATTCACTCCCTCTGCTATACCGCCTGCACAGTCGTACAGGGCCGTTGGTTTCTCAACACGGTCATATGAACCCCTTAGAAAAACGTAACCCTGGCCATGAGTGTTTGATCATGCTCTGTATTGCTCCATCTATTTGACACCGTCCATTCATTCCTCAACACTGTACGAAGCCTTCAATCCGCGATGCGTTTCAGACACAATCTGGAAACACTCTTCGGACCTTTTTCACCCATCTGTCTAACTCCGCAACTCTGTGCGGGGTTCCTCCAGAGCTCTCTCGCCCCATCGTGCACTCATATCCAAGTCTAAAAGGAACACTCCAGGTTGGTTCACATTCGTATTAATTTTTTTATGATGGATCCTGACTTAAGTCTCATGTACCGGGTCAAATCCCACATCTGGATATCCTCACGTGAAAGAAACCTCGTTATTTCCACTTTTATGAAAATGAAAAGGGGGTTGGGCGTGACCTCGTGGCGTGGTATGTGCTGTGGTCGTTTCCCACGTTTCATCAAATTGATGGACACCCAAATGAGAATAACCCTGACCCATTAAAGAACAGTAAAAAGAGGGAAACTCTTGATAGGCTAGCATTATCCGAACTTAAATAATCCCACGGAGAGAGCAGTCAGAATGCATAGAACTAGAACGTTGATTTGAATAAGAATGTCCGTTGTTCTATGAATTCTAATTCCATGGTCAGAACTAGTTTGATGCGGTGGAAAAGCACAACTGTCACATAACATAACATCCAATCCATGGGCTGTGGTTCGATTAATGGATTTACAGTGCAGTCACTATAGTCGTGAAAACAACTGCAATACAGTTCAGCCATTGAACACATTACTTTAAAAAGCATGGCTGTTTTGATAGCTTCATTTAGTAACTAGATTAAACCCTTGATTTATTGAATTACATGAGGTACGGAAGGGTACAGCAGCTCCTCTGTTCAACATTGGGGCCAGAGCACGCTCTCAATTACTATCAATCCGAATAATCTTGCTAATAAAGTTATTAGCGTTGTGTGGGATAGCTTTTCACAACATCTTCCTCCATACAGGGCAGGCTGTTTATATTCCTAAATGGTAAATGGACTGCACTTATATAGCGCCTTATTCCAATGCACTTTACAATGGTTTCTCATTCACCCAGTCACACACCAATCATTGCCCAAAGACACCTAATTATTTAATTTTTTAAATAGAGTGATTATTTGGGCCGAACTTCAGCCATCGTTTGGGGAACTCTGCCACGGAGGGTCGTAGGTGCGAGCAGGTGTTACAGAGTTACAGTGTTACAGAGTTTACAACACTCTGCACTGGAATCCCTGGGGGGAGTTCATCTGAGTCATCACTCAGGATGGACTTTATCACTCTGTCTCTGGGCAGGCACTACGAGACAAACATATGGTTCATGTTGCTGCGCCAGCATCTTGTTCTCTCTCTCTCTCTCTCTCTTTTTTCCCCTCTTTTTGAGGGAGAATCTCCAAATATTTGGTATTTTCCACGCCCTGAATTCAAGCTGCGAGTGAAATGTGTTTTCCCCTCTTGCTCTTTCTCCTTTCAGAAAAGAAGGTGTGTGTGTGTGTGTGTGTGTGTGTGCGTGTGTGTGTGTGTGTGTGTGTGGAGGACGTGATGGCTCAAATTAGCACACCTGTTGGTAATTTATCACACATAAACCTCACACCTAATTTTCACACCTGTAGCTCAATGTGGTGGGAGTCCAGTAATTCACTGACACACACACACACACACACACACACTGTTTAGTGTGGCTGAGCCGTGGGTACGCCCTCCCCCAGTGCTACAGGGAGAGGGACATCACCGGCAGTGGTCAGTGGGCAGGGCAGGCGTGCTTGGCATTGTTGCACCCCATGTAGTATGGCCCGTGTCTGGCCGGCATGTCGCACCCCCCCCCCCCCCCCCTCCCCCCTCCACGGCCCTAGCAACCTCCACAGCTTTGAAACATCTGAAGACGAATGTTGAGGGTGGATATGATTCTTCCCCCCGCCAGGAAGTACAACAACAAAGAATCCAGAAGGTTCTAATCTCTTCGAGGTGTCAAACGCAAAGAAAAACATCCACCCCCCCCCCACACACACACACACACACACACATATATACACACACACACACACACACACACACACACACACAAACTACTATATGAAGTCACACCCCCACCCCCCCCACACACTCTCCCCTCCATAGGAGTGAACATGAGCCCATGCCACACAGTTCTACCTCATTAACCTTTTAACAAGATACAACCTCACACCCCCCCGGCCCTGGGGGGAGATCTGAGGTGATCCGCAGGGTCAAAAGTGGAGCACTCCGCGGGAGGTGGACGGCTAAGACATGGTCTCACTTTCACACATGGTCCGCGACACACAAGCCTCAACTTCAAAGCCTCAGCCAACCCGCCCTCCCCTCCCAAAACTATGGCTGGCTCCAATATCCACAGACACTATACACAGGTCTCTCTCACGTGAGACTGAAACTCACAGCTCCAACCTCGCTCGGTCCTGGAAGCTAATTGAGGGCTGTTTCTTATAAGACGCCTGGAGATCTCTTCCTATAGAATTATAATGAGGGCCGATGGCGTAAAAACGTCTGTGGCGTTTGACACTACTACTTCTGGGATGAACTGGTTTACCTAGTAAACCCCCTTCCAAGTAGTAGAGGCAATGTGCTCATGATGGATGTCATTAAGGCTGTTTAGTTATCTCCAGGTGTGACCTGTTCTAATTAGAGGCTACAGCCCTGCTCCACTTTGCTGGGTGCGGTACGGTGTGTGCAATATGTTACAATTAGTATGGTGTGAGTGGAGTGATTACTCCAAGAAAGGATTCCAACTGCACCCTAAGTATGTTTTTGATGACCCACTATCACCACATGCATTCAGGAGGTCGCTCAGTTCACCTGTCAATCACGTTTAACTCAATCACCGCAAAAATGAAGGTCTGGTTTTTACCGAATTACGAAGGTCTGGCATTTACCGAATTATAGCCCCAATACATCACTGGAAAATACTGTTCAACCAAAGGACATTACCTTACTCATTAGTTGTCCAATAAGTCATTCGAGTGAATCAATAGTCTTATTCCTGCCACTTAAATTGGATTAAATATGAGGATAGTTTTTACCAGAAGCACGAATGTCTTTGGTTTCCAAAGACTGACTCTGAGGCTAGGGGTAACAAAACATTTGAATACAAAAATCCAGAACGTAAACACACTCACACCCACCCGCAAGTACACGCAAACA
>NC_137680.1:13504667-13597167 GCF_963989245.1 Nansenia antarctica | reverse complement strand
GTGCCTATATGCCTGGGGAGTCGAATGGGGCCAATTTCATATTCAGTCTGGGCCTCCGAGCTGGAGCAGACTGATGATTTGGAGAGCACTCTCTCTCTCTCTCTGTGTGTGCTGCGGCTGCTGCTGCTGCTGCTGCTGTTGCTGCGTGCCAGACAGACTGTATATAAAGCTGTCATAGGAGCCTCGAGGGCAAGGAAAATATTCAAGCCTTCCCCGAGCCCGATTGAACAGTGATCTCTCTCACATGCTTCTCTCGATAACCATGATAAATAAAGGGAGGAAGCGAAAGCTAGAAACTTGGCCGCCCGCCAGCGCATGCTAAATGTCGCTTTTGGCCTCGGTTCTAGTTCATAACAACAGGAACCAACCCCCCCCCCCCCCCCCCCCAGACCGCATCTCACCCCACCCTAGAAAACAATCTTGGTCAAACTCATACATTGCTCGGAGGGCTTAGGCATGATGATGATGATGATGACGATTGAAGCTTCCACTTGGAGAGGTTCAGAGAGCTTACGGTAATGTGTAAAAGGATCAGGCTAACAGAGAGCTTACGGTAATTTGTATACGGATCAGCCTAATGCTGTTCTCGGATCAAATGTGTGAGTTAACCTCTTGCTGTCACACCTCCCCCCCTCCCCCTCCCCCATTGACCCCCCCTTCTCATCACACTCTCTCTCTCTCTCTCTCTCTCTCTCTCTCTTTCACACACACACACACACACACACACACACACACACACACACACACACACACACACATTCTAGGATGTATACCTTATGCCCAAAAGTCAAAAGCATTCTGACCATTTCTATCACTACAACAAACACAGGCAAACACCTATACCAAGTCCATTTGCCTCTACTCCCTCAAACCTAGCCTCCCAAACTTCAGGTTCAACTACCGGTTCAACTCAGGTACAACCCAGAAAGTTGTGATCCCATTAAGAAAATTATATTACGGAGTATCTGAGATCACACAATCCTTAGAGACAAATAGAAGAGCAGAAAATGTGTGTGTGAGTGCCAGTACCCCGCAGTGATTACTTGATTATTTGCAGATGGGTAGTGGAGGAAGGCTTGCAGCCGGTGTGGAGGTTCCCCCTGGCACGCTGTGCATATGATTAAATCTGTGATTGCCTAACAATTTACAAGCCCCCAAAAATGTGCATTTAGAACAGGACCATCCTACCGTACCCCCACACATCACACTCACACACTGTGCGTTTTGTCTAGAGGTCTTTTTTCCTCTACACACATTATGTTACAATGGAGTTCAATAGCCACAGCACACACTTCAGATCTCGCAGTTCTCACTAGCCCACTGGAGAAGGGACGAAACCGTGATTATGTCACGGTGGGAGAGGGGGGGGGGGGGCGGGGGTGAGCAAACAGCCGGCGAACTGATTCCACTGTCTGCCTGCTCATTCATTCCCAGTCGCCGTTATTTACCATGGGGGGCTAAATCCCTGCGACTCCCCAGGCAGGGGCGATTGTTCTGCCGGGTACCAACTGTTCAAAGATAACTCTGTGGTTATGAGATCAATTAAAAGCAGCTTAGGGGGGTTGTAGAGGGCCAATTCATATGACAGGGTAAAGGGGGCTCCGCATCTATTCATTAAATAACTCCCACAATACGCCCCCCCTAAGCCGCCGCGCTCCACGATAGACCAGAGGCGCACTAGCGGCTCTCTGCCGTCTTTAAGCAGTTCCACATTTAATTAAAGACACAGTGCGCTCTTTGTTGGCAACGAGTGTCGGACACGTTAAAGCACAGAGATCGAGGCAACTTGTGTAGCCTATTTGACCAAATGTATCAATGCTAGGCCTATTATACTCCAAGAAACCATGAGAAGCGACAAGGCGACGCCAACGATAACAGACATCTTTTGCGGGAGCAAACGGCACACGATGTGTCACCAAGCAAAGACGCACGTTTTGCGCATTACCGTTTTGCCCGCAAAACGTATAGGCTATAGGTGACATGGAAAACATAGGCTAATCCATAACTTTAAATATCCCACAAAGCTCATAACGTCAACGAACACCCTTAATCACTACTTATGTTACAGTTTAGTTCAAATGAATAGGTCAAATTGTCTATCCACCAAAATATCCCAATTTTGCCCGATCGGATTTAGTTGCGCATTCATTCCCCAAAGTCGAGCGAACAGAATAACCCAGAGTATAGCCTTCACCTCTGTGGGACTGATGTTTTACCTTGTTGTTTTGTCTTGGATCGATCGATAAAGTCAGATAGGCAGTATATTGTCCTATCTCTGATGTCTTTTCACGGCGACTTTGATCTAATCGCCAAACATCACCAGAGTGCCTCATCAGGACGAGCGCCCAGCAGAAATGCATCACCTCAAACAGCGAATACAGTCTGGAACTGTCGCTGGACTTTCGGTCCCACTGTTACAGGCTACATGCAGGCTACTGGTGAGAGGTTTTGATGTCCGTCAATAAGTCTAGTCAATACAAGGCGCCCCGTCATGGTGCCAAATAGCCTTCATTTTTAAGCGACCTGTGCGTAATAACACATTTAGAAAAATAGGTGAATTATCTGTGTTTTACGACCATCATCACCACCCTCAGCATCTTTGTGACTGCTTCAGTACAATGGTATGGGTGTGATATGGGTGGTCATATTTTTTCTAATGCGAAGAATTCTCATAGGATCCATGAAACTTCTTCTTTTTTTTATCTGTATTGTGAATTGCATAGGGGACCAAAATAAACATTCTCAATAAAAAATAAAAAATAAACTATCCAAAACTTATCAGAACTTTCATTGTCAAGGATGCTTTAGGTTGGGTAATAATCCTAGTAGCCCCTACCTCTTTTGTTTCTCCTCCAGCGATGCGACTGCGTTTGACAGTTGCTGTACTCCATACAGTTCAACACGATTAAAGCAAATGAGAACAGTCGAAACTGCATCTGGACGGCTAATATGTTTGCTCCGACTCGGGTGAGAAGTGCTTTGGGATGAATGTTCGGATTCGGTGTCCTCCAGTTTCTCTGAACGTTTCCAATGTGTCACACATCAGACGAGCGGCGACTGCAGCATAGTATCTCACCACGGAATAATATCATTTTATGAAGTGGTGCACGGATCCTTCAATCACAAGTTTCCCTTTTGAACGCTGTGGAAAGAAAGATAACATGTTATTGTGATAACAACGTGACAAAACCAACAACATTCTATCCAAACAGGGGGAACAATACTTGATGCGAAGAGTGTAGAGTGTCTGATAATGATTGTATGTAAATGATTTATATAACAATGAAAAATGCAATGAAATAAATCATTTATTTTTTGGCCTACCACATTGCAATTTAGGTTGCATTCTCGTCAAAAGCGCAACTTGGCATGGAATGAATGCAAAACATTGTAAAACGTGGCTGTTGTTGCGCGTCTCATATAATAAACCATAGCGACCCAAAGCAAGTCCGCTAGAGAGATGCTGCGCGTAACAGAAAACACAATATACCTGCATGAATGAAAGTCTCAATCCGCTTCAGTCCAACTTATGTCCCGTCAGAATGCCAGTGTAGAATATGATCACACAGCATCCCTCTGGTCTGAAAAGTTTATTCTTCCGAGAACAGAGAGCTCCGGTCCGGAGAAAACAGATCTTTTCCCGTTCCCTCTTGACGCGCAGCCGGATTTATTCCCGATGTCTACCTGTGTTTCCTGATCAAAGCTGATGTCCCGTTTCACTACCGACAAAACTTGTCTATTACCCTGTTGATGTTCCGTTTGGGTTGTTGGGTTTTCAGGCAGTGGGTCAAAGCCAGTAGAATGATCTCCCCCTAGGTTGTTTGCATCTGCGAGCGGGCTGAGGTTAAATGGTCGGCGAGTGAGTAAAGCGACTGGTCCTGATGCTTGGGGTTCGCTTTCTCATATAGCTGCTCTCGTCACGTGGAGACTTGGAGATAGTGTGTGTGGGGCTCAGTCAGACAGAAGCCCCCTTGGCCAGAGAGTGAAGTAGGATTTTTTTTTTCTCATTTAAGATTTTGAAGATGACACATGCATGCTATTTAGTTACCCGAACGAATCCTTACACATGCGGTTCCCTCAGGGTCCTAGCGCTTGAGTTAGGTCCAATCATGCCGTTTTTGGTGGTGGGCGTTCCAATAGTTACAATGTTACCCCGTGGTTCAGGAGTTCAAAGACCTATAGCCTAAGCCTACCAATCCAAACCCCAGATCTGTTTCCAAACAAACGAATGAAGGCTACGGGGCGATTGATTGATAGTTCTCTTAAGTGTTTGTTGAAATATTGTAGCGAGTTACACTACCAGTTCCCGTTCGCTACAATGTGTTAATTGACACATTGGAGCTGTAGGCCTACCTGCATGGACTGGCCGAGAGCATCGTCGCCATACGCCTGCGGCCTGTCCCCTGCATTGCCCATCACATTAAGCTACACACCGAAACAAGAGAACCGTGGCTTTATAATAACTCTGAATTGTTTCCACCGTATTGGTAGGCCCTATATATTCCATTCCTAGTTGATCGTATTGGACAAATTGCAGTGTAACAATGTGTCTCATTATAGAATTTCGCTACACGCTACCGTCAGTGTGTTTAATGGCCCAATGAGTGTATAACCAAGGCTACAATCTTCTTCATCATAATTATCGCCTTTATCATCATCTTCATCATCATTTACCGTCCGTAGGCCTTCGTAAGAACGAGACCAGCGCAGTTTCAGTGGAGCTTTACTTCTAACTACTTTGGTTGCGCAACTTTCGATAGCCCATTCTCAACCTGGCAGGTCAACTATTGGAAAATGAATGAAAACTTCAAGAAAACTTGATGAAACAAATCCAACTGAAACCATCACTTCATACAAGTCAGAATACTTACATTCGCTCAAATGTGACAGAAAAAGTACGGCAAATAAAAAAAGGGAATACATGGAATACATGGCCATTTCCGATGCGTCTCTATGTTGCGTGGGCCTCTGACAGGGCGCCTAGTCATCAGTGCAGCGCATGGGATATAAATGAAATTAGTTGTAAATGTCCTACCCCGTTTGACCACTAGGTGTGGCACTTAATCTGTTATTTATTCTAGGAAATTATAGTTCTTGTGTGGGGCATTTATCATGACACAGATGTCTATGCCTCCAGAATGGTCTATAATATTTCAGACTCTAAACAAATTGAATTACCAGGTAGAATTTGTGGAATTACCATAGGTCTAGGCCCTGCTGGGGTGAAATGCATGAGAGGACACCATCTATGCTCCATAGACAAAGCTTATTCTGGTATAAAGCTTTCCTTAATTGAACTATCAGAGGTGATTTAAACCTTTATTGAAATAAATGTCGCCTTCATAACGAACATGTTTTTTGAATCAAAAATATAAAAATGTCATGCTTGGGTCAAAGGACAGTACATTGAATACACATTTAAATATAGCATTACCACATAGCAGAAATAGATATAGCAGCATAGCCTTAAAATACCATTATCTAGACAATGGATTTAGGAGGCAGCGTCTTGCGTAGGCCGGCCACCCCACAGCGGAAACCACTGAGTCCTTCCATCTTAACATTACAAAAGTTCATTTTACACATTTTGTTGTTATACTGGTTTTATACAAGACACACGAGGAAAAGAGAGAGTTCTAACCTCAAGCAATAAAAAACACACCATGTGAGTTTCCATTTCATCACTGGGACTGCTTGCAAACCTTTTGTGTGTGTGAGCGAGAGGAACCTCAATGTGTGTAAAAAAAGAATAATACCTTTAAAAAATGGACTGTGGAAGTCTTCTTGCCAAAACCGATAGCGACCTTTTCGCCTGACTTTGTTTATTTATTTATTCAAAGTGCAGTGACAGACATTGTGGTCAGGAAGGCTGTTAACCGCAAGTCTGGTATTGGTCTGGACATCTTTGCTACAACAACATCAGAGAGTGCACTGGTAAGGTGAATGTGATAATTGAGGGCTAGGAGACTTTTATTTTCCTCATGTGTCATGGAGGAGGACCGGTAAACCAATCACTTTAAACACCCCCCACCCTCCAGCCCAGCAAGCCTAGTCCGGTCCATAGGAGGGTATAGAGGTGACGTCAGTGTTTCACATTGCCTGGCTGGTGCCCTGCTGAGTGGCGTGGCAGCGGGGAGCTCCTCTTCTCTCCTCTTCAGTGATGCAGCTTGCAAATGTACCAGTTTACTGTGTGTGACCACGAGACACACACACACACACAGTCACACACACACACGCACACACACACACACACACACACGCACGCACGCACGCACGCACACAATCGCTGTCATCTTTCTGTCTACCTTACACAATATGCTGTCTACATTTTTATCAGTAGGAGAGAGGGGGAAGAACAAAACCAACTGAGAGTAGAAGGGGGAAGCAGCTGAAGGCAGGGTAAGAGGGTTGGAGAGAGAGAGAGAGAGAAAACATTACAATTATCGTCTCCCGTCTGGCTAATGGAGGTTTACGACTCCCGCATGTCCTCTCGGGGGGGAAGATGACTGGCAGAGAGTATGACCACTGGTGGCTGTAGCTGCTCTACATCACCTCTGTGTGCCCTCTCCTCCTCACTTCCCACTCAGTGTGACTGCTGCCTTGGTGAACCCCCCCGGCCACTAAAACACCATAAAAACCCTGCAGACTAAACACTCGTTCATCATTACAGCGCATACATGAGCCGCATCGCACAAAACTGTCTGTAACTGTCCCGCTCCTTGCTGACTCAATACGCACATTAAAACTTCATCAAGTATTACCAGCGCGCGCCCCCGTACACACACACACACACACACACACAGACACACACACAGACACACACACACACACACACACACACACACACACACACACACACACAAACACAAACACAAACACAAAACTGGTCTGACCGCTTCGGCCTCAAACCACCATTCGTAATGTCCAGAAATAAAGCAATCATGGGTGAACATGGGTTTTTGTATGGTCTTTTTTTATTATCATTATTGAATCACTGATGACTTGAATCAAGTGCAAAATAAGAAAAGAAAAACATTTTCTCTTCTCTCTGCTCCTTGTCGGACAAGTAGAAAAACTAGGATGTGGTTTGGTTGGGAATGCTGGAATAAGAAACTGGAATAAGATAATCTGTCCGTCTTCGTGTCTCCGTGTCCCGTCTAGAATCCAGTCTCAGTTCCGGCCCAGTTGGGTGTCTGGTAGAGAGGAGGTGAGAGGGGGGACATGGTTAGACTACTGGTGGACACACACTGTCTGGAAGGATGCTTGACTTTAGACACACATGTGAATGTGTACTTGTACGCTTGGAGTTGACATTTGTGTGTGTGTGTGTGTGTGTGTGTGTGTGGTGCGCGCCTGTCTCGTGCACATGAGGTGGTTATGTGGAGACCCTCCGCAGCCCCCCCAGCTGGCAGCCAGTAAGTGTATGTGTATGTAAGTGATTTGTAGCCCTGAGGACTAGGGGCCGTGTAATGGTGCTTTGTGAGTTGTTTGCAGCCTCTTTTGTCTAATTACACCAGTTCCTTAATGAGGGGCTCTATGCTTTTACAGGACAGCATTAACAGGCAGCCCCCAGTCCTGCACATATCCAAACAATGGTGGGATGGAGGAGGGGAGCTGAACACATCAAAAGACACCCACTCAGACCAATGGCACTTTAAAACAGGGGGACGTTTAATGCACACATCGTAATTGCACCATGGCCTTGGCCTTGTGTGTGTAGTAGTAGTAGTAGTAAGGAGTGGGGATGACATATTTTTTTAAAAAAGGTCAAGAATTCAGTTTGCCTTTCGTTTTACAGAGATAGTCCGTCGTTTTCCTAACTTCAAGGAGAAGGTGGTTGGAGGATGTGTGTGATCATCCCGGGCTTGAGTGGAGCAGTCCACACCCCGCCCGCCTGCACGCACGCACCCGGTCAAGATCAAAACACACGACACGGGCAGACTGGACCCCAAAGCCAAACATCTGTAGAGACTCTTTAAGTGCAGGCCACTCCAGAGTTTTTGAGTAATAGTTCAGAGGGCGAGTGTGAGAATCCACCTTATTTATGCTGGGGTCTGGAGAGCTGAGTCACACAGGACTCGGCCTCGTCTCTTTTACGACCGCGCTCAACGTCTACCTTGTCATTAGCCCTTTGAAGGGCAAATGGAAACCTGCTCTTACGGGTAGATTCCGTGTAAAAGAGAGCTCTTGTTGATGGTTGTTCATCAACATTCTTGGGACTAAATTGTTCTGTGAGCTGATCATTTTGGAGAGAGAGAGAGAGAGGGCTTTGAACTAGAGGGCTCACGTCGGAGAGCGGGTGGGGGGAGGGGGTGAAACAAGGGGAGACGTTACCTGGGGTCAGTTTACTGACGTTACCTGGGGTCAGGTTTTCCCCCCAAACTAATGATCAAGGTTACGGTTTGGGAGAGAGAAGCTGATCCCAGTTCAGTGCCTATGGGGCAGCAACTTCAGCCCCAGAGGGGAAACACCTGACTTTAGGATGGTAGTCTTGCTACACGAAGGGGGTTGTGTGTGTGTGTGTGTGTGTGTGTGTGTGTGTGTGTGTGTGTGTGTGTGTGTAAGTGTGTAAGTGTGTAAGTGTGTGCGTGTGCAAGAGAAAAAGACAGAATGACTCACCTCGTTCCTGGTGCTGTTGGCCATTTTCTTCTCTATGTTCATGGCCAGCATCTGACTACGGAAGGACAAGCTCTTGGTCTTCTCAATGACCTGTTGGTATGGCGACACGGCGTTGTTGCCCATCACCACGTGACCCTAGAACCAGGAGTAGAATACATCACATCTGGATTAGTTCCTTTTACGACGTAACTTGTCTTCCCCCCCCCCCCCACCCATTCTTTTTTCGCTGTCACAGTACCCAGTAAAAAAAACGGGGGAGACAGCCAATCATGACGCGTCTCACAGACACACCATCCCCCGCCGTAGCCAATCAGTGGCCTCTCTGTCCGCGTTTATGTAAATCTCAGGGGAATTTCGAGGTAATTCTATGTCATTCCGACGGTAGGGTGGCATATGATTGACGGTGATTACAGGGGGGGGTGGGGGTGGGGTAGCCGGTGTGGTGATGGGTACACCAAAACACACTAGGCCACAAGAGATCAAGGACCCGGGGGCGGGGGGGTGAGTGAGGTTACACCACTCTTGTCTAAACCTCCCATTATGACATCAGCTCACATAATGCCATACCTCAATCCTTTTGTAGTCAGTTTTTTTTTCCTTCTTCTTCTTCTGTCATAGGACAGTTATTACGTAGACGTACACGCACCAGAGTAAAGTTCAAACCCAAACTTTTGTGAGAGAGCAATGAAAGTGTTTAGCTTCGTCAATCCATCAACTCGAGTCGGAAGGTAATTGATTGATTGATGGAGGGAGGGATGGATGGATGGATGAGGCATGCCAGACAATCTTACCAGTTTGGAGTCTATCTTGGCATCTAGCCTGGCGTTGCGGATGAGGTTGACGATCCATCTCTCGGCCTCCTCTGGCGTCATGTTCAGCTTGTCTGCCAGCATGCTGGGGGGAGGGGGGGAGAGGAGCATTAGTCAGGTGGGGGGTGGGGGAATGGGACACCGAGTAGAGGGGACACTGGGTGGGGGGGGGGGACAGGCTAAGGAAACTCAAAGCAGTAACTGGCTCGGACAATTACCTATCATCTCAAGTCATTTGGTGCTTATAAAAGCCAACAAAGTCACCCAACTTATATCAAATTACATAAATATTTCCCATTCACTTGGGAGAGACACGGTGAACCAGGCGAGCTACGACGATCCTTTTGAACATAATAATGGGCCGGGGTGCAGTTTGGTCTGACTTTGCCACCTTAATGGAGCCCATCTGTCATGTTGAGCGACTGCTAATAATGTCAGAATGTTAATAGATGACGACATATACATCATTATTCTAAAAGGCGAAGGAGGCCTTATTACAAAAATGAAATACAATGACATGTTCAAAGTAACGGCCAGAAAAAGGTACGCAGAGGGCCTCTGACGAACCAAAGGGAGATTTAGTAACTCCTAAGGCTAAGTCAATTAGAACCCTTCCCTCTTCCATTCTCTCTAGTCATTTCCCCTCTTTGATGTCCTCCCTCTCTTCTCTCCCGCTCTTTCTCCCTCCCTCCCTCCCTCCCCTGGACACGCTCCCTCTCTCCACCTGGGTTCAGGGCCTGCCGTGACAGACAAACAAGACGGACGGAGGGAGGGAGGGAGGGAGGGAGGAAGGGGGTTGGGAACGGGGACCTGCTACTGTCCCAGAATGAAAGCCAGGTTTGCTAGCTGCTAGAGGCACTCTTTGATAGGGTGGGCCATGGATGTGTCACTGGAGAGAGAGGGAGAGAGAGAGAGAGAGAGAGAGAGTGGGAGAGGGAGAGGGGGAGAGGGAGAGAGAGAGACAGAGAGAGAGAGGAGGTGGGGGGGCGGCTGCTGCTCTTTGATCCAAAGCCTTTCCTTTCCCCAGTGCAGCTGGCCTGGCCTCCCTTGTGGCTTTCAACATAACTAAGCCCCGAGCCCCACCACCACCACCCCTGATATCACCATTGAGACCCCCTACCCACCCCCCCTACATTTCCGGCTGGTCCCTCATTTCATAGAAGAGGCCTATAAATATCCCCACCTACTCTGCCACACACCACCGCACCACAACGACGACTACTACTACAGCCACTTCATTCTCACCCCACAGCCCAGTCACCTAACACACACACCCACGCACTCCTCTTTGAACTAACCTCATTAACACACACACACACACACACAAACACACCAATTTAGATACTCATTTGACTGGGTGTATGCCAGCGTGTGTGTGTGTGTGTGTGTGTGTGTGTCTACGTCTAAAAACCAAAGGGTTATGAAGCGGTCTGTATGAAAACAGTTCACCCCCACTAATCATGACTTCCTGGTGCACTCATCGGGTCTCTGGTCCCCCCCCCCCCTAGAGAGACAGACAGACGGACGTACGAGAGACAGACAGACGTATGAGTAAGCTAGCGAGACCCTCGCCAGGCCAAACCGCCTCCCACGCTAATGCTTCCAGAACCCCACCATCCCACAATCACCAACAGGCCCATTTCAACTGTCGCTTCCAAAGCGATGACTTCTTTAAGACGTTCTACCTCGTAAATGCCCCGTTTGGAAATAACCTCATTGGAGATAATGTTTGCCTTACCTCAAGGCCTCCCCCACCAGATAAACATTCTCTCTCTCGCTCTGACCGATTTAGCTAGCTGGTCTTTTTAGTAATGGTAGCAAAACCACGTACGGAGGAGAGTTGCGATGACATCAGTGTCTGGAAGGGGCATTAAATAAACCGCAACAACAAATAACAAACAGCATTACTTCAGCATAAAGAGACACACTGACTGACTCGGGGCTTCCAAGCAACACAGCACGATCCATCACCACTCCCCTCCACCACAGACGTGATGGAGGAGGTGGATAGGAGGAGAGAAAAACAGCAGTTAGGGGGATGTGATTAATGTGATTCCGCTTACAGGCTGGAGGAGGCATGGGGGGGGCTGATCAACCTGTCACTCAAAGGGGGAGAATGACCCCCAACGCGCGCGTGCGCGTGCACACACACACACACACACACACACACACACACACACACACACACACACACACACACCTCTGCGATTACACTCACACTCAGCAGCAGCAGCAAAGAAGAAGAAAAAAAGAAACTGTGGAAAACGATGCGTGGAAAAGAATGTGCTCTTATGGGTCATTATTTAGGACCTAACAAGCACGAAAAGTGTCAGTTGCTGTCAGATCACGCGAGTTAAGGTCGTGATCGCTAACATATGTCTACCATCAGGAAGGCTGTCTGTGGCACCATTACCACGGTGGAGAGGGAGACCAGCGGAGGGCCAGGCCGGGGGTAAGGGAGTGCTTCTCTGTGGTGTGGGCCTGTAAACGAGGGTTCAGGCAAAGTAAATGGTGCATCGACGTATAATTACAGCTCGTAGCCAGAGCCAATTCATTAAAACATCAGACAATCTACGGTGTTGTGTTGTGTTTAAGTTGAGCGGTGGGGGGCCCCGATATTCGTTCCTTTGCTCGGCAGAACGTTGAAGAACACAGTGTAAAATAGTCTTCCAGGAACAGTGGACTAACAATCTCCGCCGTTACAATGTCAGGGAGCGACAACACGTACTAACAAAACAATCCAATAACCGATGGTGAACCACAAACAAACGTCATTCGCGTTCAACAGATCAGAGCCCCCTGAAATCAGGGGGGTGGGAGGGGATGGGGTACATGTCAGTCAAGGCCTGATCAGATATGACATCAAAACAAACATGATCGCGTTTCCTCACGGGGGAGTTACCCTAACCCTGCGACCCCCCCCTGAACGTGCTTCTCTCCGGCATACCGCAGGAACACACGGTGCCCTCTAAAAGGCCCAGGGCTGCCCACCCCCCTCCTCCTCCCCGCCCCCCCGTCCTGGAGCGTGTAGGAAAATGACCAGCGTTCTCTGGTTTAATCTAATTCAGAAAAAGGGGGAAATCTGGCAATGCTTTTCCAGAAGGAACAATTGTGTATCCTCTTAAACAGAGGGACTTTAACTTCATCTACTCTCTTTTTGGGGCCCGGGTCTAAAAACGTTTATTCCTTCTTAAGACCTTGAAGAAGGATAAATAGAGAGAGAGTTGCAGAGGTAGAGGGGATGAGGGGAGCACCACAGAGAGAGAGAGAGAGAGAGAGAGAGAACAAGTTGAGCAAGAGAAAGGGCCAGACCCAGACCTAGGCTACAACCTAAACTATTGACATGTCTCGGCCTTACAGCCCAGCAGCAGACAGCCTCCCTGACTGGTTTAGTTTTACACAACCATGGCCCTGTTCCTTGAGGGATGGGATCACTTTCATTTCGACCCCTCACTCACTCTGGCTCCTGAGAGTTCCATTTCAGGGTTTGGGGGTTGGGGTGGTGTGGGAGACTCCTGTGAGTCTCTCCCCCTCCACCAACCTGCCTCACACTGGAGGAGGGAGTGGGGTCAGGCCGGGGCGGGGCGGGGAGGGGTGGGGGTGTCGGGGATAACCGGTTTAGAGAAAGGGGAACACTCCTTCTTAGAACTTGTGCCCCCTTCTTAACGTGGCCGGGCCGGGGCTGAAACAAATGCATTGTTAAACACTACCATATGATAGCCTTACGAGATTCCAGCCATATGGAGCGAACCCGCTTCTTTTGGGCTTAGGGTAAAATGTATTTTTCGGGAAAACCCAAATGACCATGTGGTCTTCTTAATGACTGAATTGTGAAGTGGAAAGATCTTCCGTTTTACATCCAAAAAGACCTTTCCCAACAGTACAGCATCCAACTAGACCTTCCCAGCAGTACAGCATCCAACTATCAAGAGAACACAATGAGGCGGCGGGTGGGAAAAGACAGGGTGTCCAACTCTGACATTATTTCAACATCAGGCTAAATGGCTATAAACCCCGTACTAAAAAAATCATAGATAGTTGTGTGCCATTTGAACTGAATGCTCCATGTAACTTCAGATCAATTTTTAAATGTGGTAATATGAAGTTTAAGTCATCAAGAAAATGACAAAGTCAACCCCTGTGGATTTCATACGTCTAGACAAAAGGATATGTGGATGCAATTACTGAGCAGCACAAGCTTGGTACAAGCATGGGGTCACATTTTCACTGCCTACATTCTACATAAGCCCTTTCTGCATAAAATAACTCAATTACTCTCAAACTTCAGCTTCACTTCTGTCCCATGCCGTGGGCTACAGAACCCAGCTAAATATCTGTGAAACCTCCATAGCCAACAGCTGTAAAAATCTCCTCATTAAAAACAGGCATCAGATTCATTTGACTCCATGCTTGGATGCAGCGAGCAGAGGGCTTCTGGGTAAAAAAAAAGAAAAGAAAAACAACTAATGACCTGGGATTTGGGGAGTTTGTCAAAAATAGACAAGCGAGTCCTGTCCGTCGTCATCGCGAAGGCTTTAAATAAAAACACGGAATTCCCTGACACTGCCTCACCACCGCCGCTGTGTACCCGGCAGACCTGAGCCAAACAAAGGCATGACACAAGACAAGGGACAGGGGGAGGGGAGGAAAAGTTAAATGTAAAAAAAAAAAAAAAAAAGACAAAAAAAAAATCACAATTCAACTTCCTATTTGCAGTGTTACCACTAACCTTTGTGGTCTCTAACAAGTAAATGGATCCAATTGCAGCGAGGCTGCCAAAAAAAGGGCCAGGACGGCTAATCAATTCCAGACAATCTGCAACTGGAGATTTCGACAGAGCCTGATCGTGTTCCATGGTTCAACCTTGACTGCAGACCTCCACCGCTCCTCCGTAAGAACAGTCAACGCAAACCATTTAGTGTGTCAAAAAAGCCTAATTCCTTCCCTCTTTCAAGTCACTGTATGTAATATATAATATGTAATATATCCATGGCGGTCGTAGTTGAAAAATGGCATTGGACGTTATAGTCATAAACGCCGGCGTCGCACATCCACGTACGGCATACCTAACCTGCCTACAGAGAGGCACGAGCCTAATACATCAACATGACGTCTGTCCAAATTAATTTCAAGTCCGATTGCGAGGATTTTGAACATTAAAAGCACTGAAGTGATGGATGGAAAAAGAAACCTTGTATATAGTAATTGAACAGGTGACATACTACAAAAGGGTAATGTAACGTCCTCAGCAGGATTGATGGTCAGACAGGGCCCAGACTGCTCCCTGGGTCCTCAGGAGACTAATGTCTCAGCATATATTTGTTATTTTCTCAAACTGATGCACTGAACGCAGCCAAATCCAATGATCCATCTTAATTGCAGACAATTACTATAATCTTAATTTCTTTTCTGCCCTAAGGCTCACTGTAATTAGCATTAACTAAATCTCTTGGTTTTGGTGAATGTCCAAGGTCAATTTCTTATGGATGTAACAAGCTTCTCCTTTTTTAAAGAGAAAACCTAAGAGGCCAGCAGAGGAGAACTTCAGAACCCTCTGACCCCCATCCACTCTGACCCGGTACGACCCGGGAACATGGCGTAACGATGAACCTCTCTCTGCAGCCACAGCTGGGAACGTCTAAAGCCATCTCAGGCCAGCTGAACCCCTGACCCCTCGGTGGGAGAGACCTGTCCCTCCCTGGATTAGGCCCACTCAGGTGCTCCTGTTCTGCTCCTGGAGCAGATCAGCCAGCAGAGTCCTGGAAGCAGTTAAAGCTCTCAATGCCTAATCTGTGTGTGTGTTTGTGTGTGTGTGTGTGTGTGTGTGTGTGTGTGTGTGTGTGTCGGGGGGAAAAAGGCAATAAACACGCGGGGGGGGGCTTTCGTGTCGCAATCACTGAACTTATCCACTACTTCCTGCAGCTTGTCTGTATAGAAGCAAGCCCATTGGTTGGTGACAGAGAAAGTCATCATGGACTTCCCGTCCCCGTCTATGGCTGTGTTCCTGTCTAGATATCGACTGTCTGGATGGGTGTGTGCTCAACTCAAAGAGTTAAAAAGCGTCTCCTCATCAACCTCCATTCAGTACTTCCATCCATCCCTTTTCACTTTTTGCTTTGTCCTGGGCTGCCTTTGACTTCCTCTCACCTGATGCTGATGCACTGGTGGATCCTGCAGAAGGTCTCAAAGATAAAAAGACGAGCGTTCTCGATGAAGTCCTCCAGACAGGCCACCAGGAAGAAGTCATTTACCAGGACCTGAAAAGGGGGGAAAGCACGATGTTAAACACTTAACTATATAACCAATATAAATACGGTAATACAAACATTATAGCGAGTAGGCTATTTCTGTCTGTGAGTGTACAAGCTTCTATAAAAGGCAGAAATCCAGTTAAATAAGGATAGAGTTTAGAGCTTTTCGGAAACTCATTACCGCAATCAAGATTGCTCTTTCTGACTGAGAGGCCCTAGAGAGCCATAAAAGCCCAGCAGTAACAGGTTTCCCCCTTCTCCTCTCTCTTCCTTATTTGGTGACTCAGGCCTGATTCAATTGTGGGAAAACTCAATTCACTGAAACCAAAGTCGAATTAAAACAGAGCAGAAGAAATCATCGTTTGCGTGATACATAAGAGTAGAGTGGAAGGGGGGGGGGGGGGGGGTCTGCTCTGGCCACATTTAAGTTACAGAGTGGTTTACTTTGGCAAAGGGCTTAAAGGAGAAACCCCCATCTGCACAGAAAGTAATCCCAGGCCATTCTGGGGGCTCCAAACCGACCACAAATCTGTGAATTCCGCCACCTCCACATGAAACGCGAGGCGGAGAGGGGAGCCAGCCACTGAACTGACCACAGTGGCTGTGACTTATCACTCTTCATCTGGGCCAGGGTCACCCGGGCCACGCGGGACCACCAATATACACAAACAGGGTTCTAGTGGGGTTCCTTAAGTCACGATTTCAGTCAGGCCCAGTTAAGAGAACCAGACCACTTCTTCTAATGTAGGCCTCCATGTTACAGTACGGTAAATGTGTCAAATCTATACAGTTGCCTGGGAAATCTATACAATTTCTGCAATATCGAGCTATACAATTACCGGGAAAACTATACAATTCCTGAAAAATCGACACAATTCCTGGGAAATCTAGGCTATACAATTCCCAGGAAATCTATATCTTGTTGTACTGGTAATACATATTTCCCACACTTCGCAAAAGGGAGCTACACTGAGAAATAAAGTTGAGGAAAATGACACTTTACCAACACAGCAACGAGGTGGTGGTTCTGCTGCACATGTGCGTGTTCATGATCATGACCCCGCGGTGCACTGCAAGAAAACGTTGTGTGTCTAACGCTTGTCCCTACATTCCAGTGGTTACTGTGTTCTACTGTCTCAGCGTGCTCCTTCACATCACACTCCTCCATCTTCAACAGTCTCTGCAAACATAACCAACTATTTGTTTGCTTAAAGCTTACAGAGCTGCTGCTATCTGCCATCTCCTCCCCCTCCCCCCCGGTTCTGCTTGAACAAACCCCAACTACATGGCCGGCGCTATCAGGCAATGCACATTTGAGCTATGACAACGCTTATCTAAACCTTGATAAACCCTGAACAGCTAGTAAAGTGCTCTAATTACTGTCAGCTGGGATTTAGAACAACGATGCTCAAACACTTTCTGAAAGGGCTTGAAGTGGCTTTTTATGCACAATTTGAAGGGCTGAACTCTCAGGTAGAGCGTTCTCTCTTTTCTTCAACATGTAAAAGTCTCCCTAACATCTGACAGCGATTCGTGGAGAAAAAGAAAGGGGGGGGGGGACAACCTGAAGGGAAAAAAAAAATAAAAATGCTTAAACAGGGCTAACGGGACTAGACTCCCCGACTTCGTCTTTCAAACCAATTGGCGCTCGCCATTGTGATGACTACGTCAAAGACAGGGGAGCTGAAAACAATACCAGATATCGGACCATTACAGCAATCAGCAATTAGGTGGGTGCCACTCACAGAGATCAAGCCCTTTTGTTCTTTCCTCGATGACTTCAGATTGATGCTTTACACATGCTCGTTAGGAGCCGGGCCTACTCGAAACGGAGTATCTGTTTACCTCCAAACCATCAATCCACATTATATAAAATATCCTCTAACATCCTTGAGTTGACGCTTCCTTTAACGGCCCGCATCTCCCTCCCCACGTCTAAAAAGGAAAACCTTTTATAGCTTTGAGAGACCCCCCCCCCCCCCGCCACCCGCAAAAACACAAGACCGTTTTGTGAAAAATGTTTGCAGACCATTACACATAATGCACTAAAGGTGCACCAGTTCAGACTTTTGCGTAACCGCCCACCCCCACCCACCCACCTTGCTGCGTGTGACCCAAGCGCACTCTGATTAGGGCCTTTTGTGTGCACTGCTGGGCCTGCTCTGATAAGACTGACAGCTCTCTGTATTCCCAAGGCCGCGCTAAAAGCACCTGGAGACGCAGGAGGTCTAACCTGAAAGAGTAGCAGAGACGAGCGTGTGTTTCGACTGCATACAGGCTCTCTCTCTCTCTCTCTCTCTCTCTCTCTCTCTCTCTCTCTCTTCAAACACGACCCCCAAGCAGGGCGGTCGAGACCAACCTTGGAGAGCCCCTCTCTCTCTCTGAGTGCGTGCAAGTGTTTAACGAGGTTGGCGATGGGAGGGCGCGCGTCGTGTTTGAGCTGAAACGGGATAGTCCCTAATATTGTTGGGAGTACATGTCGTCATTTACGGAGATGGCCCCCGGGCGTTTATACAGGAAAAGTCTCATTTTCTGACTCTGTGCTTAAGAGTGCTTTTTTCTTTCTTTTCTTTTCTTTTGTCCAGGCCCGGATTGTCGAAGAGTAAAACTATCAAAGTGAAAATAAATCTACTATAACTTCCTCATTTGTTCAAAAGCTGACTAGGGGAGCGGCAGGCTCTTTATATTAGCTTAAAAATAGATTAGGATGAAATGGAACCTTCAGTAAACCGCTGACATGATGTATAAACATTTACTTCTGTGAAGGAGCCACTTGATCAGGCCAGATGTTTTTCATTGGGAGCGTTTATCGTCGAGAAGGCAAAAGATGAAAAAGGGGGCCAAATAGCCAGAGTTTCGCCTTTTACTTCACTGCAGGTCCCAAATTATCAAATCTTTTGGGAAATCTCAATTACAGCCTCTGTATTCAAAGAATGAGTGCGAGAGATCGCGTTACAGAGAACATACACAGAAACACACCACCAATTAGCACACCTGCTCTGTCTCTAAACATGATTGCTGTCCAGCGGTTGAGCTCCACAGAACCTGTCCGCCCTCTCATCATCGGTAAATGAGTCATCTCCTGGGCATAGCCAATCAGAGCGCCACATGATCTGGCATAAATGAGTGATGACTTACAATTAACCCACAGCGCATACGCTGTAAATATGTTCACAGGGGCCTCGGCATTCGAAAAACACTGCCGACCTCCCCAAAAAAACGGTGAAACACGAAAGACTAAACAAAGACTTCTCTGAATAGCACGGCGAATATTCAGGTGGGGCTTTTTCCCCCCCGATGCTATTTTCAGGGCTATTCTTCCTCCAACATTAGCTCCAGCACTACACTTAAGATTTAATGGCAGTCCTCATCCAGCCATTACAAAACCTAAAATGGAAACAAATGTTCCCGATGGGTGTCTATGACACAGACATCACTCTCTTATAAAATAATGGGCGTCTGAAACAAACGCCTCTGCGTTAGACCTTTGCTTATAAAGGATTTTACGGTTAACGACCAGCCATGATGGACAATTACAGGCCATCATAAAAATCGGACTGACCACCGTTGACTCACAGAGGTTTCCGAGAGGACTTCTGTATCACCCGATATATGACATAAGAAATGACTGGCGTACTGGCCAGACGTAGAAAACAACCGGAGTGAACCGGGCTGTGTGAAAGGTCGATAGGTCAAGGCGATGTCACATGAGCGCTAATGGTTGTTTACTACTATTGTGCTGCATGGGAACGATTTCAGATGAAGGCTTGTAAGGCCAATCGGAGGCCCTCTGGGAGATCAAGACATCTTCAGAGGGACACAATGAACGACTGTTCCTGAATTGTAACTGGAAGGCCTAAATACAGGAGAAAAACACCCTGAACTGGACAAAACAAAGGGGGAGGGCGGGTGTTTCTGCTGAGGGGAGCTTAGGGTTAGGAGGTCATTGCTTATCTTGGTAAAGAGAACGCCTCACTAAATATAAGCTGAGAGAAAGAAGCAGATGCAGCTGGGACTTACCGACTCACACTCCCTCAGTTTCTTCTGAGCGCTGTCAAAGTCAAAGTTCACATACAGGCACTCCACAAACTCTGTGATGGGATCTTTGTAGGTGTAGGACTCCTAGAAAGGGAAAAAGAATATTATTGATATGAAATGAATAATGAATAATAAAATAATAAAAACCGTGTGTGTGTGTGTGTGTGTGTGTAATGGCAATTGCATGAGGTTCACTAGTAGCATGTTTCTTTCACACTGAGACAGAGAGAACACACTGTGCTAAACTACACATTTCAAAAACAATCAAAACGTCAAGTGCGGAGGGCCCTAGTTACAGAAACAGAATTTACAAGGCCCTGAAATAAAAGCACAAACTCTGAAACTCCCCCAAATAGTTCCCAACCATGGAACTTTTTTGCGGGGGGGGGGGGGGGGGGGCAGGGGGAGAGACCCGAGCAGACCCCGGGCCAGAGAGAAAGCATGACGGGAGCAGCGGAGCACATGTTTTAGTGATTACGGCGATCCCACCGAGTCGGCACTGACTTGGATTTCTAACGAGCATTGATCTCGGGAAGAAGAAGCTACTGTCGTTGGTTTTGGGGATACATCTGTACACTACCATCAGACCGGCCCCTGTCATTCATCAAAACCCCTAATGGGTTCAAGACTCCTCCAGCCGGGGACCAGGGCCCTGATCAACCCCTCTGGCTCAGCTCTCAGAGAGACGACAGGAGGCACTATTATTAGCCACGATGGGGCTTGTACGGTTCCTCATAGATTCATATGTAGATTCCTTCCCCTCTGGTTTAGAACACAACTGGAGAAAGGCAGCTACTTGCCCGGAGGCGGCTACTTGCCCACAGATTCAACCCGCTTCGACAGGTATATGAAGGACAAATTGGTATTCACTAATAATAGAAACAATATTTAATAATCTCTCGTATCTCTCTCCTATCTAGTATAGCATTTCTATAACCTGAGGTGTCTAAAATAAATAGGCAATGAAGACCCAGCAAATGGATGAGAAAGGAGTAGTTGTACCTGCTGGATGACCTTGACCAAATCCTTCAGGACCTGTCTGCGCTTACGGACGTCCTTGTTGGTGATGACGGCGGTGGTCAGATAACGCAGGATGTGGGGGCACATGGTCTGGATGGCGTTGAGATACCTGGAACGACAAGGTCAAGGGGGTCAAACGAGGCGGCGGTGACGTGATTGAATACAACCCAATGGCAGGTGGGCTGACATGAGTGAAGTTGGCAGGCTATTAGCGAGCTTCTTTTTCAAAAATAATTATGTTTATAGTGTCCAATTCAAACCATTGCATGGGGGGGGGAAAAACTAACAATTGAAAACATTTCAAAGTATATCTTGCGCGTAGGCAGCATTTTCCCGAATGGAGCCCATGGCATTCAGCTCATGATAACCTTTTCCAATCAAATAGGTCGTAGTTGCTAACAGGGCACTCTGTGCATGACACAGGGTCCTGGGTTTTAAACACTCCCTTTCATTAGCCTCCTGCATGAGGGAGAGAGAGGGGGGAGGGAGGGAGAGAGGGAGAGAGGGAGGGAGGGAGGGAGGAAAGGAAACCCTGGGCAGCAGATACAGATCAGTGAGCAGAGACCAGGCCAGTAGCTGAAACCCTATCCATCAGGGCCTTGTTGTTCAGCCACAGGTCAACTGGCTAAGGGCTGTGCTCGGGAGAGGGCCTTGTTACCCGCCCATTAGAACCCCAGCAACATCCAGAGTCTCAGAGTCTAGGAAACCTCACAGAGCATCCAAAGAGCTTAAAAAAACATTGTCTGATACCATTGAGATGTTCTTCTCCCCAGGTTCATTGTATGACTATGCTCTTCATCCTTATCTGAACTTCTATCTTTGACCCCCCCACCCAACCCCCCGCCCCCTCCTCCTCCTTTCCATAATGCGCCTACGTCGTCCACCAAATTCAATTTCAAAAGAGGAAGTGGAGTTTCCCCTTCAGCTCTTCAGCTATAGATCAGGACAGGGAAACACATGTTGTTCACAGGGAGAGAGAGAGAGAGAGAGAGAGCGAGAGAGAGAGAGAGAAGAGAGAGAGAGAGAGAGAGAGAGAGAGAGAAGAGCGAGAGAGAGAGAAGAGAGAGAGAGAGAGAGAGAGAGAGAGAGAGAGAGAGAGAGAGAGAGAGAGAGAGAGAGAGAGAGAGAAGAGAGAGAGAGAGAGAGAGAGAGAGAGAGAGAGAGAGAGAGAGAGAGAGAAGAGAGAGAGAGAGAGAGAGAGAGAGAGAGAGAGAGAGAGAGAGAGAGAGAGAGAGGGGGGGTAGAGGAGAGCACGAGAGAGAAAAAAAAGAACAAACAAAAGAAAGAAAGAGAGTGAGGGCAGAGCACCGGCCGACAACAGTTCAATTAGCTGAAACAATTAAAGGGACCAGGGGCCTGTGGCACTTATGATGTCGACGTCTAAAACTAGAAGCGGCCGTGCCAGGCTACGCAGTGAGCGATCCGTAGGTCTGGTTAGAGAAGCCGCCCCCCCTCCCTCAGTATCCCCTCTCTTCTTTGTAGTTGTCTGACTCGGTGGCAGACCACAACACTCCATGCTGTGTTGCTGATTAACTTACACCTACTCTCTCTCCAGGGGGGGCTCTGATAGCAAGGCGATCCTGCATGAGTCATTGGGTACCAATATCTGGGATTCACAGAGGGGGGGGTGGGGGGTTGGGCTAACATTCATCCGACCCCACTTAGGGGACCTAATCATTTCAGAGTTTGGGGCAACAACGTCGCTGTACTGGGTTGCTGAAGACGCTTCGGAGGCATACGGCCAAAGAATCCAGCAGAGTTCAAATTCCCCCCCCTGTTCAAAACAATGAAACTAATAAGACACAGAGGAGAGGGAGAGAGAGTGAGAGAGTGAGAGAGAGAGAGAGAGAGAGAGAGAGGGGGGGGGGTGAAACAGAAGGATGAGAGAACTAGAGAGAGAGAGAGAGAGAGAGAGAGAGAGAGAGAGAGAGAGAGAGAGAGAGAGAAAGAGATCCAAGTTCCAATTTCAAGCCCCATCTGGGGAGGAAAATGATGTAAAACAAGTGACACTCCGATTCCAGAGCGAGTGCTTGGTGGTGGATTGCATTTCTACGGTATTATTTTCCCTGTTTGCACCTACAGTATAGGTCATGCCGTGACGATACTCTCTCTACGAATGCCCTTGAAACTCAGAGGAAGGCTTTCACTACAGTACACAAACAAGGCCTTGGGCAAACTTGTGCTGACTGTGGAGGTAAAGGAGGTCAGACTAAGGCCCAGACCTCTGGTCACTGACGGGAGGCCAAAGAAAGTCATGGTCAAGTGATGGAGGGATGGAGGAGAAGGGCCAAGCCTCATTGTGGAAGTATTGTGGTTTCTAGACTGTGAAAACTGCAAGGCACACAAAACTACCTCAGTTTGTCCACAGCACACAGATGTGTCTGGAGGGGGGTTAGCTTTTCGTGACTAATTATTGGGCCGCTTTTTTCCCTTAAATCGTCTGTAATAAAAATTAAAAACTAAGTCAAACTCAGAGAACCAGATATCCCATTATCTCTGCTGTGTGTTGTGGTGGCCTGTCATAGTCTCTGTTGGGTACAATCATCTGTTCAATTACACAAACCTACAATCAGAACTGGGTGAGGAGGGGGGGGGGGGGCATGTAAAAATAGGTGGCGTGTAGATTTAACAGAGTATGTCAAGTTTCCGATCTGCGATACATATGGCCTCCCTATCAACTCCGGGAGTAAACAGACCACACAAAAACACACACAGACTGAAACCACTTAAAACAGAAAATACCAGAAGAGGTTTTGAACTTTTTTATTTTATTTTTTTTTTTTTAAACAGGGCCCCCTTCAAGTTATTAAGAGTAAATGGGGTTCGTTTCCCAAAATCTAGTTGAGCCTTATAAAACGCATCTAACTTTTTCTCCTCACAGGACCCGACAAAGGCTGCCAAGCTGAACCACTGGGAGAGGCTCTAGACCGGAGCACCAAGAGCCCATTTAGGTCTCTACTACTGCTCCTCCTCCTAGGCCAAAAAGCCCCGAGGGCCCAGGGTTCAACTGAGGTGCAGATCTCTAACGTTCGGCCTTTCGTCTCCAGAGGACATCTTTTAATCTCTTAGGATCATTTTATCGACCTCTCAGGCCACTGAGGAGCTTGGATCGGGAGAGGATCTGCAACCTCTCAGAGTACAGACATTTCAACAGGCCGATGGACGATATCCAAGAGCGTTGCTGAACCATCGAGCGATACGCGGCACCTGTGTTATCATTTAGAAATAAAAAGCTGATTGTGTCGGAGATGCCGGTACTTACTGAGGCTGATAGAGGAAGAGCTCAATGATGTTGTCTCTGCCTTTGGGGTGGTTGAAGAAGACGAAGAGAGACCAGTGGATCAGCCATGTCCTCTGCTGAAGAGACTGGAGGGGGGAGCTCACAGACTGGACAACGAGGGAAAGAGAAGAGGAGGGAGGGAAAATAAAGAGAATAATAATAACTCACTCGTTTGGTGTGACGGACATGCGTTTAACACAATTCAAACAGTTCAGGGTAGGAACATAACGTACAAAAATAAAAATTCCCCTTCTCAGGCCAAAACCATCACCCCATACTCCTTTCCCAAGCGTCCATCCAATTAAAAATCTAACTGGATCCACATAGCCCTAACTGCTCAATTTGATGTTCTTCTGGAGTCGGGGAGCAGGGGAACATCGGCCGCAGAAGTGCTTTACTGAAATGCGAAGCGGTCAATATGAGAGTGTATGTAAGTGAACCCGAGCGCGGTATCAAATTGTGAGAGGTGGGGCATTTACGTTGTTATCGATAGTCTCCCTCAGGCGGGTGAGGTCCTCCATGGCTGCCTCCCAGTTCTGCATCAGGATCTCAGAGGCCAGCTTCCCCCACAGGGAGCTCAGGGCGTTCCTGTCTGTGGCTGGCACCTGAGCAACAGAGAAAACAACAACACACTTGTTAGATCGGAAACGCCCCCTCACCTCACACTCACACATGCACGTGCTCCCAAACACACACATACACACTCATATACACACACACATACCTTCCAAATGTTATTGCCACCTCTAATTCAGATAAACGACATCTCATGCTACGGAGTATGTGACTGTGCACTTACACAGCCACGCACCCATGAACCAGTGAGCGGGGGCCGTTGCCTGGGCTTGCTTGGCTTCAGTGGCATTGCTGCAGTTACTTTTGTTATTCATACTGGATAAACCGATTAAAATCATCATATTGAGGGAATGGGGCATGACAGAAAAAGAGAAATGGATCATGAGAGACTGTTTAGCTCTTTATAAAACCTAATTTGCAGCACTTTGAGATATGGTAACCGCTGCATTGCAGATGACCATGCTTTCAGATTGCCACGGTAACGCAAAGCACATTTGAAGCGTATGAGTGGCTCTTCTCTACAAACATGCTGGTGCCACAACATTTGGTTAGCGGTGTTTATCTAATGCTGCAATGCTTAAAGAATGTGCCGGGTGGTGTACTGTCTTGAGAAGAGACACATGTCACTAATATAGAGGCAGTTTCGTCGGTTCAGTTTTTGGGGGATTAATCCCAGCCACCAATAACATAACATTTTCTGCAAGGGGTTGAGACTTTTCTGGGATCGGGTCAAAAGTTCAAAGGTGAGCCTGTCTGTGACATTGCCATACCCTGATTACATGGGTCAGATTTTATCTCCACGAAAACGATGGTTGAAAAATGTTGAGTTCAAAAGAATATAACCCGTACGATAGCCGTACGATAACCCGTACTTTGAATCAAACACTTCACTGCTCTTCACTTCCTGTTGCTGATATTGTCAGGCTAATTTAACGTAGCTGAAAACAAATACTAGCTCAAGTCCTTCAGATTGCACCAATTGGAAATAATAACAGGCAACTTGGAGGAGACGGAGGGAGAGCACACCTCAAACCTCAGAGGGGGAAACCCCCGCCCATCCACGTTTCTCTGACTCTATATTGACCCCGGGGGTGGACGGTGGGGGGGAGCCCCTCTGCTAACTCCCTGGTCCGCTGACCTCCCTGGAGGGGACTTTAATGAAGTGTGCTTCTGCTGCTATTGCTACTGGTGGTTTGGAGAGCACATGTCTGAGGGCTTTGATCAACGAGCCCTACGAGGACAAGCCTGCAGCAGTAGAGAGTCAGAGACTAATCAAAATGTCTGTCCGTCGAGGAGTTCACTAAGAACAGAGGATGATAAATCACAAGAGTAGCAGTCGGGGTTTCACCCACTTCAGCAGCAGCAGCAGCATCTGGAGGTGTTCATACTTGAAGCTGGAGTAATCCCTCTCTACGTAAACAACGTTGTGGGGTGTGGATGCTTGATTGGATTGAAGAATTCATCAAGAATCTGTAAATAAACCCGCAGGAAACGCCCTTGATTGGTCGTTCGAGCCATTTCAAACCGGTCTTTCGAACCTGGTGACAGGCTTATTCCAGTGTCTGTGAGCCTGGTTCGCGGCCAGTAGAACACATCATCTGAGTTTGCTTTCAAAACAATACCAGGCCTTAGAGGGCGATGTTTGAATAACTTCTAGACCAATTCAAACACATACACACACACACGCTAAAGGATAATTGTGATAATCCCCTACCATTAACTCAAAAAGGAAAACATCCTGCAGAATTATACTATAAACTCTCTGCAGTTGTCATAAGCTAATTGTATTAAAATATGAACTGGCCCTAACCACAGACATCTTTCTTTGCAGGGGGAACAGCCGTGGTCAAAAGGTCACCAGCTGCTGTTTTTAATCATGACAAAAAAGCTGAAAATAAACAAGAAATAAGCAGGTAATCAAATGCAGGTTTGAACGACTCATGAACCTCCTGAGTAATCATGGTAATCATTCTAAAGTAGGCAGGGATGTGGGGCTACACCATGGGGTTAGGGCTGGGCTACACCACTGGGGTTAGGACTCCAACACTGGGGCTAGGACTACACCACTGGAATTAGGACTACACCATGGAGTTAGGACTACACCATGGAGTTAGGACTACACCATGGGGTTAGGGCTGGGCGACACCACTGGGGTTAGGGCTGGGCTCCACCACTGGGTTTAAGGCTACACCACTGGGGCTAGGACTCCACCACTGGGGCTAGGGCAGGGCTACATCCTAAGACTCGAGGGGAAACTCTGGGCCACAGTAGCCCATGATGATAACACCAAACACTCAAAACTCCAGACCCAGTGACATGAGTCAACCAGGAAGCCAGGGCGGGTGTCTGCAGCTAAGCCACAGAAACCTAGAGGCTGACCACACACCCCCTTTCCCTTTCCTCCCGAGTCGGAGAGGGACAGCCACTGGAGAGGACCGTGAGACACAACAGTTCCACTGGGGGAGAAGAGGAAAGGAAATACCCTTCAGAAAGATCAACTTTCAGTTGGGCTCTTAGTAATTGGGGAAAACAGCAGACTATTGGGGTATAAAGAGTTTTTTCCCCCCTCAGATTGGGAATGACATTTCATTAAAGCAAGTCTGTTGTAAATCTGTCACCTCTGGCCACGGTGGCGAAATACAGGTTGAATGTCAAAACAACACAATAAATAATAATAATAATACCCCCCACCCCCTGACATGGCAGTGTCGGACAGTATTATGCAGTGTTTCCTCTACATGCATTTCATCGTGGCGGACCGCCACGATGGAATTTCCTCCGCCACCATTCAGATTTCTCAAAAAAAAAACGCTTTTCAGACCTTCACATCGCTAGACACACCCACAAGCGCGAAGCGACGCGCTTGCAAAACTGTTTTGTGATTGGTCGAATACATCTAGGCTGCGTGTAGTCTACAAACTACTTCAAATGTTACAATTATGCGCGACGACGGTGCTGGATCCTGGATCTGTGCATCGGTGTGCAGGAAGAACACGGAGCAGGCGCCAGACCAGACTAGATGATCGTGGAGTGAAGATATTATGAAAGTGTACGTGCTTGTCGATCACCCGTCGCATCGCGTACGCTTTAATAATCTCTTCACTCCACAATCATCTAGTCTGGTCTGGCGCCTGCTCCGTCTGTTTTTCTTCCTGCACACAGGTAAACAGATCCAGGATCCAGCAGCGTCTTCGGGCTCGCGCAAACAAACCCGGCGAAGTAACGCTTGCCCCAGGCAAGCGTTACTGTTGAACCCTGCTGATACATGATTCTTCCCTGCACATTGACAATGTTTTCTCTCTCCTCTTTCTTCTGCGTTGTGAAGGGATCCACTGCAGCGTACACGAAAAGCGGCTACTGTGTCAACCGCTTCCCATAATAGTTACAACAACCATAAAGCCTCCATAATGATAATGAAAAGAAGGGGAGACGAATTTTTTATTGACAACGGAATTACATGCTGGAAAAACATGCAGACACAGACAATAAGAGACACACGGGAGAAGTACGGGAAAACACTTTATTTTTTTGGGCCATCCTCGAGTTTTGGCTGAAATTACGTCGTTGTTTTGAGCGCGCGTGCGCGTTTCATGCGCGTGCACGCGAAAAAAATCGCGAGCGCGCGCGGTCAACGCTACCCGCCACCATTGTAAAAATTCCTGGAGGAAACACTGTTATGTGCACACGATTGGAGGAGGCAGTCACCAGAGACAGAAAAGACACCCCAAGCCTGAACAGGGCTCGACATTAAGGATTCCTCCTGCAGTTGTCCGATGGACAAGTCAAAACAAAAAAAGAAATCAATATGTATTAATATCTGCAAAACTTCCTCCTTCCGATCTGAATAGTAAAAAAAAATATTACAAGCAAAGCGATGCCGCGCCTCATTCTCGTTGAGGCTATTTCAGTCTCTTGTAGTTCGTTATCGTCGATGTTATAGAGTAGTTCATTCATAGTTCGTAAATTCGCTCAGAGCGCACACTGCGTTCAACGTCATAAAGAGACCAAGTAATTTGATTGGACAAAAGGCATTCCATGAGTGCTGCTCAGATTCCAGAGCGAGTTTACGAACGCAGCCATAGTGTAGCCTACGTTGTGGGTCGCCTGTCACTAGTGCCATTTGCGTGAACGCGTCTTCGCTTCTTCTCAATGCCGCTTATTTTCATGTATTTCGATGCGATTTTAGGTTTGAAGTTTTAAGACCAGCACATCGCAATGCGAACTTCAGAATGACACTAAATGATAGATTTCTCAATTTGAATATAGGATACTATCCAAAAGCTAGCCCATTGGGGAGGGACTATAGTTTAGGGATGCACGATATGCATTTTTCCCAACCGATACCGATGTTTACCCGCTTCTCGTGGCCGATAACCGATATGATAACCGATATATATATATATATACAGGGCTCGACAGTGCGACTGTTTTGGTCGCATTTGCGAGTGAATATATTTCTGTGCGACTTGGAAATACATTCAATCGCACCAGTGCGACCAAAAGACTGCTGAACTACTGTCATGCGCAGTCAAACTTATGTGTATAAGCGATGAGGGAATGAAAACAGTGAACAGAAACGCGTGTCGCAGAAATGCTTCACGCGAGTCCTATATGCGCTTAAAATGCGCATAGCGCTGTGTTTTGTTAGCCGCTAGCTGCTCGCAGCGTTTGCTTCCGGTTTCATTACAAAGAGGTTAACCCTATATGTGCCTGACGTCTAACATTCAAATGATTCTAACTTCATCTTTTTTCGGATTTCAATGTATGACACATCATTTGAAAGCTTATGATCCGTAGTTCCAATCCACAACACGTCACATTTGAAAGTGTTTATGTAATTTTTTTACATTTGAAAGTGTTTTTTGTTTATATATATTTATACTATACAATTTACCAGTCATATTCTGGAATGTGTCTAAATGTTAAAGTTCAATAAGTATGAGCAAAATAAAGTAACAGTTTGTAAATAAATAGTGGCATTTAAAAAAAAAAAAAAAAACGAACCGTGACCCAAAAACCGAGGTTCATACCGAACCGTGGGCCAACTGAAATTAATATTCTTACTTCCCCTTTACATTGTGTGAGTCTCCATTTTTATTACGGCCAAGAGCCGGTTATGATCATTTTGATATGTTATGATTATGATAATTTGTTGTCGTTGTTGACGAAAATTGCGCAATTTTCATTGTGCTACTGAAATTCTTGCTGTGCTACTAAATTTTTCAACATGGTAGCACAGTGCTACCTGGGGAAAAGGTAAGCGTCAAGCCCTGATATATATATATATATTTTTCTTCCTAGCACCAGGGGAGCCCCCCCCCTCCCAAATTTCTTGTTTGGTACCTGTACTATATCAATGACAATAAAGACCATTCATTCATTCATTCATTCATTCATTCAAACATGGACATGATATGATAACCGATATGAGAACAGATATAATTTCACAGTTGATAACCTGTAGTTCATGCACACCTGTAGTGAGGCTATGTAGTGAGCAAAGATTGATGATTTAATATTCCATAGTGATCTCACCAAATCTAACTTACATCACTATTGTTAACACAACAAAGAGAACACTTCTGACTCTTCAAATGTTCATTTATTATTTCCTCTAACAAACAGAATCTGTTATAGACAGTGCACAATGCTTTTTTTTGCCAAGATCTGGCCTCCTTTTATGAAACAAAAAAGGCTCACCTAAGCCTTCTCCAAACATGGTTTCAAAAGCCCCGCGGATGGCTGTCGCAGTATGCGAACCGGAGAACTCCTGCGCATGCAGCAGTGTCTTCATATTGAAGTCCTCATCCAGCCACTGGGCCGTCAAACTAAGCATACTGACTGGACTAACGTCAGAAGTCCATATGTCCGTGGTAAAACGTATCTGGCTTACGCTAGTATCGATCAGACTATGGATGAGTGTGGCGACTGTATCATACAGAGCAGGCAGGCACACGTCTGCAAAATAGCGGCGACTTGGGAGTGTATACCGGGCCTCTAAATGTGAAATTAGCTGGCGAAATCCTTTATCTTCTACTACAGAGAAAGGCTGGTCGTCGAGGGCCATCAACTCCATTATTTTTTCATTGATTGCTTGAGCCTTTGAGCTGTCTGCTGTCTTCCTGCAGTTTTCAAATGCGTGTTCAATAGGCACCGCGGCTAGGCTACTGCTTCTGAAGGCTAGGCTACCACCGCGGCTAGGCTACTGCTTCTGAAGGCTAGGCTACCACCGCGGCTAGGCTACCTTCTGAAGGCTAGGCTACCACCGCGGCTAGGCTACCTAGTGCTTGATATTCCTTCCATACAGCGTGCTTGCAATGGTGAATCTTAAGGTGACTTATGAGATTCGTTGTGTTGTAACTCGTAGACCTTTGCCCTCCTCTCCGAACTTTTGTCGAACATGTGTTGCAAATTGCAAACACACTATCTGCCTCAGAAACTCTGCAGAATGTCCACACCGGGGAAGGCATGTTTCGCTCTCGTCTCGTCTATACACTGCGTGCCTGTACGCAGGCGCAGCAGCATGAGCGCGGAAACCGGAAGCAGAAATATTTCCGGCTTCATATTATCGGTTAAATATCGGCTAAAATTTTATAAAACCGATAAATACCGATAAACATTAATTTCCCATTATCGGGCCGATAAATATCGGTGCCGATAATATCGTGCATCCCTACTATAGTTACAAACATTTTTTGTAAATATTCCTAGATATTCATCCCTTTCGTGGCCAATCTTAATCTAAAAGGGTTAGGGTTAGGGTAATCACTGATTACCCCATCGTAACAATTTTAAATAATTACAAAATATTGTTTAATGAATACATTTGAAAATTAAGGATACATCATTATCAAATCAATAGTAGTCAAATGTGTTATTTGCATACACATACACTCACAGGCCACTTCATTAGGCACACCTTGGGGTTGGACCCCCTCTTTTGCCTTCAGAACTGCCTTAATTCTTCGTGGCATAGATTCAACAACATTCCTCAGAGATTTTGGTCCATATTGACACTATAATATCACGCAACAGCCTGTCTGGCACCAACAACCATGCCAGGTTCAAAGTCACTTAAATCACCTTTATTTCCCATTCTGATGCTTGGTTTAAACTTCAGCAGATCGTCTTGACCATGTCTACATGCCTAAATGCATTGAGTTGCTGCCACATGATTGGCTGATTAGATATTTGCGTAACAAGCAGTTGAAAAGGTGTACCTAATGAAGTGGCCGGTGAGGGTATAATAAATTATTATTAATATGTATTGCTTTTTCAAAATCTTTGGATTTGGACAAGTAACTTGAGCTCTCGGACAAGTACAAGATAAGTTCACTTGTCTGAAGGACAAGTACCTGAAAAAGCTTAATGTCAAGCCCTGCTGAAACAACATGCTTGTATACAAACCGAGTGTTGGGTAGGACCAAAAACATATCTATTTCAAGGGATCTCATTCCCTGATCACTACCGATTAAATATAGTTCTTATAACCATTAGGAAGCTTTTAGAATGTTACATATAGCACCTTATAAAGTCACATTAAAATGATCGGCTTGTAGTGACCGCTCGCTAGTGAGCAAAGTATTCCTAATTCACGGCGTTCCAGCCTTTCTTATATGTTGGTGTTGACTCAATCACCCAGGCTGCTTAGCGGCTGATATGACGGGATATAAGTGGGACAGAGTTGAATGAATGTTCGTTGTTGTCAGTACGCATGCAGAGAGTGAGAATAAAGCACATGATTGTTTTTCTACCGGCAAACCGACTACATCGTCCTGTTATTGCCGTCACTCCTACATTGGTGACCCTGAATTTCTCTCGAACGTTTTCGGAGATCATTGAACATGACAACAAACGCAGTTTCACTCAAGCTGCCCGAGTTTTGGGAACAAAACGCCATAGCATGGTTTGCACAAGCTGAAGCTCAATTCGCCCTCAGAGATGTTACCGTGGATAATACCAAATACTACTACGTGGTAGCAGCTCTTACCAATTCAACGGCAGCGAGAGTGGTGAGTCTTATTGAAAACCCACCGGCACAGCACAAATATGTTACCTTGAAGGCACACCTCATCGATACTTTTTGTCTGTCTGAATCTGAACGTGCACGCCAGCTCCTCTCTCTCCCTGGGCTCGGTGACACAAAACCCTCTGAACTGATGGACCACATGCTAGCTCTGCTGGGCGACCATCAGCCGTGTTTTCTTTTTAAAGAGCTTTTTTTGCAACAGTTGCCAGACCAGGTTCGTTTTTCTATGGCTAATTCAATCAAAACAGACTTTCGTCAGCTAGCCAAGGAAGCGGATATATTTTTCTCAGCTGGGAAGAGGTGTTTTACAGCCACCATGGATGAGTATGGGTTCCAACCACTGTCCATCTCCGCTACTGCTGTGGCCCGCCGGGTGAGGCCGGCGGGGTTGTGCTTTTACCATGCAAAATTCGGGAGCAAAGCTAAGAAGTGCCTACCACCATGCAACTTCAGTGTGTCGGGAAACGCACAGGCCGCCACTCATTAGCAGCTGTGGGTGCCGGCCATTCTGCAGGCTTGCTGTACGTCACTGACTCCCTCTCTGGCCGCCGGTTTCTATGTGACACGGGGGCCCAGGTGAGCGTGCTGCCTGTATCGGCAATAGACATTAAAACAGCGAAACGAGGGCCCTCCCTTGAGGCTGCCAATGGCAGTGCAATCGCTACCTTCGGCAGGCGCACTGTGGGTTTGTGTTTTGCTGACCAGCGTTTTACCTGGAGTTTTGTGTTGGCCAAAGTGTCTACTCCCCTCTTAGGCGCTGACTTTCTCTGCGCTAACAGCCTCCTGGTGGACGTGGGGAACCGCCGACTCGTCAATGCTGAGACGTTCGGCTCCTTGTCATGTGAGCGCAGTGACGCAGCCACAATGAAGCTGTCCAGTGCTGTCTCGCCGGCTGATGAGTTCTCCCCTCTTCTATTGGAGTTCTCAGACATCACAACACCTACCTTCTCGGCCGCTGCCACCAAACACGGCGTCATGCATTACATCTCCACGGAAGGCCCACCAGTGCATGCCAGGGCCCGTCGCCTCGACCCACACAAGCTCACCATCGCGAAAGAGGAGTTTGCAGCCATGGAGACACTTGGCATCATTCGCCGTTCTGACAGTCCCTGGGCCTCGCCTCTCCATCTCGTTCCCAAGTCCAACGGAGGCTGGCGTCCGTGCGGCGACTACCGGCGCCTAAATGATGTCACCACACCTGACCGTTACCCCGTTCCACACATTCAAGACTTTTCAGCCCATCTAGCGGGCGCGTCTATTTTTTCTAAAGTGGATTTGGTACGGGGATACCACCAGGTGCCAGTTAGCCCTCAGGACGTCCCTAAGACAGCGGTTATAACACCATTCGGACTGTTTGAGTTTTTGAGGATGCCGTTTGGCCTCAAGAATGCCGCCCAGACCTTTCAGAGATTGATGGACGCCATGCTGGGCAACCTGCCTTTTGTGTTTGTCTACCTAGACGATATCTTGATAGCCAGCACGTCCAAGGCAGAGCACCTATCCCACCTCCGTCTCCTCTTCAGTCGCCTCCGGGAACATGGATTAATCATCAACCCAGCAAAGTGCCAGTTTGGACTGCCTGCCATGGATTTCCTCGGCCACCACATCACTACTGCTGGGGCGGTCCCGCTGCCATCAAAGGTGGACGCTGTGCTGCAGCTCCCACGCCCTACCAGCATTAGAGCTTTACAGGAGTTCCTGGGGATGGTGAATTTCTACCATCGATTCATCCCTCAGGCTGCCCACCTAATGCGCCCCCTGCATGGGGCTCTCAAGGGCAAGACCCCTAAGCACATCATCGAATGGTCCGAAGAAATGTCAAAGGCGTTCTCAGACACCAAGGAAGCCCTCGCGAGCGCGACCATGCTGACTCACCCCGTGCCTGAGGCTTCCGTGGCCTTGACAACTGATGCCTCAGATTATGCCGTCGGAGCCGTTTACGAACAGCTGGTCAAGGGGGTTTGGCAACCCCTGGCATTTTTCAGCCGACAACTCCGCTCCAGTGAGCAAAAATACAGCACCTTTGACCGAGAGCTCCTCGCCCTGTACTTGGCAATCAGGCACTTCCGGTTCCTGCTGGAGGCTCGTCCATTCACGGTTTTTGTGGACCACAAACCGTTGATTTTTGCCATGGCTAAGGTGTCGGAGCCGTGGTCTGCCAGGCAGCAGCGTCATCTGGCTTATATCTCAGAGTTCACTACAGACATTCGGCATGTGGCGGGAAAGGACAACCCCGTAGCTGACTGCCTCTCTCGTGCCACTATCGGGGCTGTCCATCTCGGCATCGACTACGCCCGTATGGCTGCGGATCAGGCTTCGGACCCAGACATCCAGGAATACAGGACTAAAGTTTCTGGCCTCCAGTTGGCGGACATCCCCTTCAGCGACGACGGCACGACGCTGCTTTGTGACGTGTCCATGGAGCAGCCGCGCCCAGTGGTTCCACATGCTTGGAGACGGCAAGTTTTCGAGGCCATACATAGCCTCTCACACCCAGGCAGGAAACCTTCGCAGCGCCTGATTGCAGCGAAATTCGTCTGGCCCAGGATGAAGGTTGACATTGGTGGGTGGGTCAGGACCTGTGTGCCATGCCAGCGGGCAAAGGTCCATCGTCATGTTAAGGCCCCGCTGGAGCGGTTCACGGTCCCTGAAAGACGCTTCGACCACGTCAACATTGATCTGGTGGGTCCCCTTCCCGCCTCCAGGGGATACACTCACCTTCTGACGATGGTAGACAGAACCACCCGTTGGCCAGAGGCCGTCCCACTGACGGAGACTACCACAGTTGAGGTGGCCCGCGCATTCATCGGCACCTGGGTCGCCCGGTTTGGGGTCCCCTCAGACCTGTCCTCTGATCGGGGGGCCCAGTTCACTTCTGGCTTATGGACTTCCATTACTCAGCAGCTGGGTGTCTCCCTCCACCGCACTACGGCTTATCACCCACAGGCCAATGGCCTGTGTGAACGTTTTCACCGGTCCATGAAGGCTGCTCTTAAAGCCGATCTCCGGGGCGGCGGCTGGGTCGACAGGCTTCCTTGGGTGATGCTGGGACTCCGTACTGCACCTAAAGAGGACCTTCTTTCATCCTCTGCTGAGCTGGTGTACGGCCAACCCCTCCGGGTTCCGGGGGATTTCCTCCCTTGTGCTACGGTCCCCTGGTCAGCACCAGAACAGCGAAGTGCTCTGCTGGACAAGGCCAAGTCGTTCCGGCCGATCCCTACCTCATGCCACGGCGTTCCTAAAGTACGTGTCCCGCCTGATCTGAAGGCATCGGGGTATGTCTTCATCCGCCAAGATGCCCATCGAGCCCCCCTGCAACCGCCCTATGATGGTCCCTACCGGGTCGTGGAGACAGGCGACAAATTCTTTATTATCGACATGGGGGGTAGTAAGGAACGCATCTCGGTGGATCGCCTTAAGCCAGCTCATCTGGACTTGGACCGTCCCGTCGAGGTGGCCCTCCCGCCCCGCCGCGGTCGCCCCCCTGTTAAAACAGCCCCGACCCTAGCTCCTGCAGACCCCCTGCCCTGCCTTCCGAGGCCGGCCAAACGTTCGCCTGTGTTTTTTCCCCTGCCTCGGTCTCCTGTGCCTGCTCAAGGGCGCCAGAGTCGCTTTGGGCGAGTTATCAGAGTCCCTGACCGTTTTTTGGGGCCGGTTCTTGTGAATTCTGGGGGGACGTGTGTAGTGACCGCTCGCTAGTGAGCAAAGTATTCCTAATTCACGGCGTTCCAGCCTTTCTTATATGTTGGTGTTGACTCAATCACCCAGGCTGCTTAGCGGCTGATATGACGGGATATAAGTGGGACAGAGTTGAATGAATGTTCGTTGTTGTCAGTACGCATGCAGAGAGTGAGAATAAAGCACATGATTGTTTTTCTACCGGCAAACCGACTACATCGTCCTGTTATTGCCGTCACTCCTACAGGCTAGCCTATATTGAGAAGAAAATGACAGGTTGGGGAAAAATGTGTTCTTGTTTACCAGTGGGGTTTACCAGGGGGGGAATCACGGCAAGGTAGTGGGAGACACAGTACTCCTGTGGAGAACACGCAGAGAGGCACTCACCCATTCATCCATCCATCCATCCATCCATCCATCCATCCTCTTACAACAGTGGAGCTCTTTGATCATAGCCCACAACTTGGAGGGCACTAAATGACTTTTAAAGTACAGAACTCATAAGAAACTCAGATCAGCATTATGGCAGCGGGGGGAAAAGCCAGCCAGCCACACTGCCAGCCAATAGAAAGGTCAGCGTTTCATCTCCAAAAGTGTTTTGTTTGTTATGTTTTTTCCCCCTTCAGTCTTGGAAGTCCCTGGCCTTAGCCTGCTACGTTTGGCCGACCTCCATGTCATTATGGCAGCTTTCTACAACACTGCCTGGCTTTCACTGGTGGCCACGCAAGAATAGTTTCAATACCTGGGTTTTTCCAGCAGTTACCTTAAGTTTCCATTGGGTTCCCGAAATGGGGCACATTTTCGCTGACTGACCAGCAACAATAAATTTACTGTGCTGGGGAGGGATCCGCCGGGACACTCAATCTTTATTCTCAACATCCAATCCCTGCATTAACTGATGATATGAATAAGTTGCTCTTTTCGCGCTAGGCCACACTGTAACAGGACCTGAGGCCCTGGATTTTGCAAGGCTGGCTTCCTCCGTTTAATTGACTGGGTTTCCCACGTTTAAATGACTTATGGAGCCTCACCTCTCCCATACGGGGGCGGTCTGTGGGGATGGGAGCTCCACATTCACAACACACACCGAGGGAGAGGGGGGGAGAGAGAGAGAGAGAGAAGAAAAAACAACAAGAGGTAGGCTATAAAGGATAAATGGATTAAGCCCATTTCTACATTTCTTTTTCTTCTTCTCAGAAAGCCTTTGCATTGTCAGAGAAAGCAGATATCTAGTTTGTCTGACCTTGTTCGAATCTATAAATGAGGAGTAAAAAACAACAACAACAACATAAAATCAACACTGGAATAGAAATCAACATAACTCAGAGCAATTTTGGTTTGTTTTACACTTAGCTGCTGAAAGCCAGAAGCAAATGCACAAAGTGGGGGGATGAGTTTTAAGTATTTTTGTTTTGGGTGTGTGTGTGTGGGGGGGGGGGGGTTACTCTACTCATGTGATGTTAAGAGTCACCACCATCATCTGGTCTGGAATGCCTAGCTGTGTCTAGCTTTGCATTGATGTGAGTGAGGATATCGCTAAGAGGATCAATCTAAAGACGAACCCAACTGCTTTGGGTCAAGAGACTTGTTTAGAGCGAGCAGTAGGACTCATCTGTCTGAGCCTCTGCCAAGCCTTTCAGATGAGAGAGAGAGAGAGAGAGAGAAGACACACTCACTTGAGCATCATCAATGTGCATCACTAGAGTCACTGCTATGCTCACGATGGAGATGGGATCAAATGTCAATTAGAATAAGAAAAACTGTTGAGGCCAATGCACACGGCGTGGGATTTTGTCGCACGACAACATTCTATTCTCAATTCACACCACCGTAGTGTGTGGGTGTGAATGTTGTCGTGCGACAATATCGCATCGCACGCCGTGTGCATTGGACTTTAGACTTCATCTCTTTTTCTTTCTGTTTCATGATTTCAAAGCTGGTTTTGGCACACGTCTGGGAAATATGGAAGACCTTAAAGCAGACAAAGAAATCTACAAAATAGCAACTCAGGAACGCTTGTGAACCACTGTATGCTGCTGGTTGGTGTGGGAGTTACTGCTCGTAAGGCTTCAACGTATAGGCTTAACACTGGCTTTTGAAACATTAGGGGGGGTGAATTTTCCCCTAATGCTGGCCATATTTGTTAATAAATTTTTTGCCAAAATCTCCCTCTGCTAAAATGGAGAAAAGAAAACACAGTAGCAGTGGTGGTGCATAAACCAGAGAAATGTGAACACAAACACCTAGGACCAGAAACCCCCAAGCCACAACGGATGTCAACCGACTCATCCAACAGACAGCCTTATTCCTCCCAAGTTGAATGTTCTAATAAGGTTGGATACTTGACTCCCAAATAACAAAAGACGTTCTGACCGACGGCAGGTGACTTCACTTATAGCTACGTCCAAGAGCCAAGGTTAGTAACGGAAGGCCGGCCGAGCGTTCAGACCCAGGGTTTCCGTACACCTACTTGTCCTGGGGGCCCGGCTAAACAAACGCATCCGATACAGCTATGGTTTGTGGCACCCTCCAACGAAGCACAGGGGTCACAGGCCGTCCATCCAGGGGTCACAGGCTGTCCATCGAGGACTTATCTAGTGTTACACCACCACTCTATTGTGACACAAAACACTCCCCCCCCCCCTCCCTCCCTCCCTCCCTCCCCCCTGTGTCTCTCGCTCTCTCTCTCTCTCTCAGTTTGCCACCAACGACTAGCCCCTCCAGGCAGGCAGCACTAACAGGCCTCACCGGTCGCCAGACAGCGACACACACACACACAGCCCCCCCCCCTTCACACACCCCCCCCCACCCACACACACACACACACACACACACACACACAGAAAGAGTCCTGCACCTCGGCCTTTCTCTGTGTAGTTCATCTTTCACTCATTTCTGAGGGCAGTGGGAGAGAAGCCACAAACACCAGAGCCCCAGCAATGAGTCCTTTGTTTATGGAGGAAATAAGAAGTACGCATGTGTAACGAGGATACTGCCAGTACTCTCAGTGAACTGTAATTATCTTCCCCCCGCAAACCTACTTTGGTATTATCTGATTTCCAAACTATTTCACTGGCGAAAATTATTTAATCCCAAGCCCCTACATGCACCTCTATCTGTCAGCCAAACAGGAAAAAGGCTCTCGCCATGGTTGGAAATACAGGTTCAGAATCTAGGGAGGCGAGGGATCGGAAGAGAAAGAGAGGTTGAGACAGAGCGAGAGAGAGAGGGGGAGGGTCAACAAGTGCAAAATCGATAGTTTCATGTGGGACAACATACTGACGGTGGTGGCGCTTTGTGTTGTGAACCAGGGAAGGAGAGAGGAAGAGAAAGAGAGATTGAGAGAACAAGAAAGAGGGAGAGAGAGCGAGGGGGGGGGGGTCAACAAGTGGGACATCGATCTTTTCAAGTGAGGAAAAACACTGGCGGCGGTGGTGGCTCTTTGTCTTGTGAACCTGTTACATGTCCCTTTCAATGACACTTCCTCCTTCTCTAATTGAAACGAATGCCTGCCACTCTCTCTTTCTCTCGTTCCGCTCGGACGTGTGACATAACTCATAAGCACTCTGAGGCACCAATAAGGATCCTGACGAGGGGGCTATCTGGCCACAGTATTAAAATCAATACGCCTTCCCCCGGAGAAGCATGCCCAGCGAGAGGACTAAAGACAGATTATGGAGTCTGAACGCTCAGCGTTTGGCCCAGTAAAAAGATCCTACCCCCAAGTCCTTGAACAGCCAGCCTTCGGTGAGGACTGCAGACGTGAGGTGGAATTGAATGGAGAATGACGTCAGCGTTTCACTTGCAATTACTGATTGGGTGTTTTTTTCTCTCTCTCTCCTCTCTCCCCCCCCCCCCCCCCGCCCTCAAGTGGACTACATAGCCTCTGAGACATTCAAGTAAACTGGCCAAACAATCACACTTGGATGCGCATGACGCAATTTCATTATTCACGATTTAATTGGAAACTGGCCCGAGCCAAATACAGAATATATATATATATATATATAAATTATGGGGGGACTTACCAAGACACGGAAGAAGTAGAGGTACTCTGCAGCTCCGGAGTAGTTGCCACACTCGTACTGGAACTTGGCGTATCTGTACAGAGTGTCCAGGTACTCCTGACGGAACTGGAAGAAGAAGAAAAATAAAGGAGCATCAATGCCGCGATCCAGGAGAACGCTCCTGAGACCCACCTGACCCAAACCGTTGCGGAACCGTCATCGGTTCCCATCTAGACCAATGACTGGCTTGGGGCGTGTGTATGGGTAAGATTTGAGAGTAGAAGAAGAACAATGTGGTCACTACCCTATACAGTTAACTTGACGCCATATCGACTTATCTTACATTAACTCTTTGACTGCCAGCCATGTTCAGAGCGGAGAGCTCCACACTGCCAGACTTTTGGGGCATTTTCGCTGAACTTTGAAGACCCACCAAATATTGACTTTTCGGACTACATAAACATTGAACATATCTACCAAAACTTTAGACTCTCTTCTTTCATCAGAAAAAGAAGGTTTGTTTCTAGCCTCTTTGAGTGTTTAGAAATCGGCCGTAGAACATAGGGTGGTTTCAGCAAAAACACCTGATTTTGACCAATAAACTGAGAAAACTAGGTTTTTCTGCAGAACTTTTTTTTTTATTTATTTTTTCTCCACTTTTTCTGTATCATCCGACTCTGAACTGTTTGAAGAGTCACGCGATGGCCGCACTGCTCCGCGATGCTCCGCAATGCTCCGCCCCGCAATGCTCCGCGCCGCGTTTGGCACATACCCTGATCCATTTCGCCATTGCTACAACCCACAGCAAGCCACTTCCTTCTCCAGGCTTTTATCGAACTACTGCCCCCATCTGGGACCGAAATACATTACACCCAAGTCTGAAATTCACTCGCTAGGTGTAGAACATGTCAATAACGCGATCCCCGCGAAAAAAAAAAAAATTCTATAAGACGCCAATTGGCGTCTTTGGCAGTCAACGTTACTATTCTATAAGACGCCAATTGGCGTCTTTGGCAGTCAATGAGTTAAACAGGCTGTTATCTGTGGTGTCACAGGTGCCACAACAAGTGACCGACAGTGGTGTGATACCAATGTTAAGATGTAGGAATACTCCCATGTCTCAGAGCAGGTTGACTGACGTCAGTTTGTGAACTGAGGCGATTCTCACAACAACACTGTGGCTTTGACAGGCTGTGGGTGCACCGGATGCAGCCAGGCCGCCCTGGCCTTTCCCACAGCCAACCAGCCAGTCAGCCAGTCAGTCAGCCAGCCAGCCAGGCAAGCCGAGGGGCCCCTGGTTGGGATGCCTGTGGAGGTGCAGTGAGGACAGGGTGTGCAGGTCAGCGGGATGCTGGGGTGGGAGGGGACCGGGGTGGGAGGGGACCAGCGTCACGCCATATATAGAATCTCCGGCATTCTTGCGGCCAGACCCACGGGTCTTGAGCTGTTCCGTTTATTCTTAACAATTCACCACAGAATGTAAATGTCCGCAGGATTTTTTTTTTGCAAGCCATAAAACCCCCGAAAATGAGTTAAGGTTTTTGGGAAGTCATTTCACGTCCCCTCCCGCTAACCCCCTCAACAACAACGGGTTCACACACGAGTCATGGGAAACACTGGAGGAGAAGTGAGACGTCAGCAAAGCAGGCCAACTTACGCCGTGTTTCTCCGCCAGCCAGTCAAAGAGCATACGTCCATCCCTGAAAAACAGCAAGAACAATTTTGCAGTTAGTGGTCGTGTCAGTTGATAGGTGTCGCCAGTTGGCTGATGCTCGTTGACGAAGGTTATGTTGAGGTTTATTCAGGTGTCATTCTTTCCATTACTAGTCTAAATCAAGGGCTGTGGGCAAATAAAGGGCATGTCACTTTTAGACCGGTCCGAGCAGTACAACACTGCTCCCTTATGCTTCAAAAGGGAGAGGTGTGTGTGTGTGTGTGTGTGTGTGCACGCATCTGCACTTGTGCGTACCACTGGATTAGCTGTATATCTTCAGTGCTGTCGGCCCTCAACACCTCCTGTGTGGAGACTAATGAAGGCCTGTCTCCAGTGGCTCCTGGGTGACAAGCCTCCCTGTGGAAGGGAATGCGCCCCTGCGGTGCTCGCATGGGATCACACAGGCCTCTGGTTCCTAATGACTCATCAGAAACGGTAGTCTAACCATCCCTTTAGAAGACATCAATAACCCCCCGTCCACCTGTATCTGCCCACGGTCTGGTTGGCTTCCTTGAGTTAGAAAGAATAAGGCTTTAAAATAAGCTTTTTTTTTTTTTTTTTTTTTTTTTAAATAACCTTATTTTCAAATAAGGTTTGCTGGTGAACTTGCATCCAGAAACGATAAGGCCCTCCACGACAAACCATTATCTCAGGATTTCATTGTATTATTATTATTATCATACATGTATATACGTGGATATGATTCAAATATTTTTTGGTCATTTGCGACCTTCTACATGAACCCAAATCATGTAAAAAAAACACACAGCATCCAGTGCAACTGGAGAGGATAATAGCATGGAACATTGAATAAGGCTGTCTGGTTTTTGACAGAACCGTTTTCAGTGACCCAGGACAACTCTGGTGTTGTTTTACAAACCCAATTGTACTAAAGCGAATCCCGATATCCAGTAGGACTGGAATATTGTAGCCTACCAGTGGCGTTGTGTCAACTCAACGGTTGGCAAAAAAAAAATCTGAATTAAAATTATATATTTATATATATATTATAATATTAGGAAGGCATATACCAAGCTCCTCTCCAAATCCAAACGTCCCTTGCGTGTGCATGGCTCACCCTTTGGCAGAATGCATTTTGGATCGGCCGTCAACATTTTATCAAGGGGAGTGAATGTACATCTACATTTATTATCTCTGGTTTTCGAAATTGGAACACACGAGCTATTGGTCAGAATAAAACGGTGTCATTCCATGTGTAAATTTAAAACTTCATTTTCAACCACGAAAAAATGCAACATTTTTGGGTGGGCCAATGAGCAATGTATGTGGGCCTAGGCCTGGCAGGCCCAAGCGTGCAGCCGCCACTGCCTGTATAACGAGACACAGAACAGAAAGAGAAATGGGATCCTGCCCGCAAAGGGAACTGCAAACTGAATAGAACAAGAGCGCAACCGTCTGCACTTCAGAGTTTTGAGTTGTAATCACAAGGCTTCAAAACTCACATTAGTGTTATCACAAGCAGTATGAAAAACAAACGTGCCTCAAAGCCAAACCCTATGGGGAAAAAACTACTTAGATTGTTGTGGATGAAAAGTGCCTTTGGTGAACTGATCTGACTTGCCAAAAAAACAAGGATGAAAAATAAAGTTTGGTTAAACTCAGTTGTTAATCGTAATAATGTTCACTGCAGCATCTTGTATATGTCTCTCTACTCTTCTGGGCTAGCTGTATTTGCTAAATAAAACCCTAAAGCTATTCTATCCAAAATGTTAGCATGCCAATGATTGGCCTACAAGTCCCTCCTATGATCATGTCACACCATAGTCTCATCATGAAATACCACTTTAACCTCATTCATACAAGTATCACGCCTAAAGCAGGAATGTTAAAGAATCTGACACCAGACAAGACTCGTAGCTCCCTCAATAGAAAAATAGCTTTAATTGGCCATTCATTTGGTAACCTAAATCTATTCTGAGGGGAAATGTCATTGTCCATAAATAGCGCACAGTTCCTAAACAGTAGGATGCAAATCAAACTGGGCAGTGATTCGGGAGGTCCAGCTCACCTGGTGGACTGCATCTGTCTGGTCGTCTCTGGGTCCTCAAAGATCTTGACGATGGGCTCCGTCTCTGACTGCAGCTGCTTCAGCTGAGCCACCACAGTGGTCCTCTTCTCCCTCAGGGCTGCACAGAGACACACAGGACAGAAGCCATTTTAGGACGCATCACAGTTAAACAAAGGCAAGTAGAGTTACATACAGCTGATGAGGTTACATACAATCAGAACATGAAAGCTGTTTGTGCACGTGTTTAATACAGTCATAATGAGCATTGCAACAGTGAATTTGAGACTCTCCTGTGTATATAAAATAGTGTGTTAGCATTTCATTTTACAGTACTGTTTTTCCATGACATTTATCTAGTATTTTCCAGTAAGTTCTGTGGTAACAAGTACCCCGTACTGCTATGGTCGCTTGCTATAATGAATCCAAAGAAACAAACAATGCCATTCATTGTCATTACTGTGTAACTACAGTAAGTACATTTACAGCAAGTGCATACCTAATAATTTCTGTATTTCTGAATAGGAAGTGTTGGTAATGGCAATCATAGATTGATGCTGATGTATGGGGCTCTCTGGGAAAATGCATCCCGTCTACTTACAGTGGGGGATCTCCTTGTCAGCAAAGAGGTTTTTGTAGACGTCCATGGCGAAATCCACCATGTTGGTCTCACTGAGGAGGTCCAGTTTGCCATGGAGCAGCTCTTTTTCATTGTAGATCTAACACACACACAGGCAGAGGGGAAGAGTTGGGCTAAAGAATGTGCAGCTGGTACTCACATCGTATTGCTTGGGACTATCCTGTTATCAACAGGGCAGCCAAATGGGCATTCATCATCCAACTCAACCGGAAATACACGGGCAAATGCATCATATTCATATTGACCTGCATGTATGTCTGCATCAACAGTTTGTATGGATAATGTTAAATGTACTTGTGTTGTATCTCTTCAAAGTCCTCGTGTCAGTGTTCAATACGATTACACATTTCGGACACATAATATACTAACGTGTAATATAGCTACAATAAGCTCACCAGCTAACAGATGGTCGCATCAATGATGCTGATGCCAGGGTCTGGCTAGAGACATGGCATTACGTGAGCTTAGAATGATAAGGTTCTATCTCCGTTTAGGGCAGTTCAGAGATATTGAGCGTCAAAGTTTTTACATTCCATTGTGTTCTGTGAGATGGAACCTTTGTATTTTATGAATTACTAACTCAAAAATGTCAACATTTGAAAAAAATAACACCACACAGGCATTAATAAACACTCAATTTTGCCTACTAACGCTAATCTTTTGACCAAAAATGGAGATAGAACCTTATAATTCTAACGTCACGACATGACATTAGCTAGCTTGGCTACAGTAGTGGGCAGTTCCTGCTGCCAGCTAACAACACAGTAGACACCGGTAGTTTAGCCATGCTACATCGGTAGCTAGCTAGCAAGCAAATAACGTAATCATGAAAACGGTAAGCGGGAAAATGTACTATCAGCCAACACAATATATTATCTTTCATACGTATCAAACACTATGTACTAAGTGGCGTTTGGTAGCAACAGTAGTGTATTGCATATAGCTAGGTAGCTACCCAGGCAGCGAGCAGATGTGATGCTAGCAGGCTCGAGCTGCCCGGAGCTGAAACAGCGCGAGGCCAAGTCATGGACCACCACCTCACGCACGTGGCGTTGACAGAGATTACCAGGCCAATTGACACATTTACAACGTTATCATAGAGTGTATGGGAAAATGAGTAATTCATATATCCATACCTCTTTGACCGACAAGAATTCCAACAGAGGAAAGACGAGATGTCGGTCCAAAAAATGAGCGATTTTGGTGGTTAGATCGTACTCCGCCATCTTTGCTGCTAGAAAGGAAGTAGACAGGACGAGCCCGTGTTCAGCATCCGGTCGCACACAGCGTCATCACGGGGTTATTGAATGGTTATTATTATGGTTATATCCAAGATGATGCATGCACACCTCTTTGGTTATGTTATTATTAGAAGCATTTATAAGCAGTTTTTTTATACGGATGCTGTGAACTATTTGCACTGTTCTTTTATCTGTCCATCCATCAGGAACTTTCATACACTCAATGATGTAATACGATTAGAAATTATAATTGACCAGTTGAGTCATCTTTCATATTTCCAAAACAAATCAACAACATTCAGAAATGTTCAGTGTTTTTCCCAATAAAGGAAAATACAATATTAAATCAAATAGATGTCCTTTTATGTTTTATAACCAGAAAGGGTTACGAGGGTTATACTATACTACTGTATACATGTATAATGCATAATACATTATATTATATTTATATCCTTAAATACAATAAACAGTGAATGCACAGCCCCTTCTGTTGTGAAACTAGGGGTGTCTCATGAGGAGATTATATCATGTGCATGATGTCCACACTCTTGTATGGAAATGTGTATTCAGCTTTCCCCCTTCACAGGCCTACTCAAAAGGAAGCATGACGGTGTGTAGTAAACCTTTCAAGACTCCCATAATTTCACCGTAGTGTTGATACAATGAAACATTTCATTTATGAAGGGGGATTCCTTTGCCAAGTGAACTTGTTGAATTTTAAAACATTGGGCCCCTCCAACCCACCAATATTTCTCCAACAGAGAAGTATCAACTAGAGTTCACAGCGCTTCCAAGAGGTGTGACCCTTCGACCCTTCTTCATACACTCAAAATAAAACATACAAGGACATACAGACATTTTCATAAAATGAAACATGATTGCATTTTTCCCCTCTAATTATTGAAATAACAAGCAGGCTATTCAATAATTCTGGTTCTCTGCCTGTCTAGAAAGTTTGTATATCTTGACTATTCAACTAAACATAACCTTTTTTTCCTCACTTTAGCAGCTGTCTCATAAAGATGGCCATGTGTTGGCCATGCCCGGCAGTGAAGAGCCAATATCAGCTCCTAAATGGGCCATCCCTAATAGGTTCCACTAGTACCTTGTTTGCTTGACAACCACACGGCACTGTCCTATATGCCCAAAACAATTGCCCCCTTGTTACTGTGAATCTCTCTCTCTCTCTCTCTCTCTCTCTCTCTCTCTCTCTCTCTCTCTCTCTCTCTCTCTCTCTCTCTCTCTCTCTCTCTCTCTCTCTCTCTCTCTCTCTCTCTCTCCATCTACCTCCACTAGAGGACTGCAGGTAGAAATTAGTCATAAACAGACAGCACTCACCGTGGCCAGTGCTGTTTTTCTGGATGCTTCTGACAGCCAACGCTGGCCCTGTGTCAGTGCTCTTTAAACGAGGGGGGAAAAAAGAGAGAGAAAAATGCCAGCGCTGCTCAAGCCTCTTTTGTGTCCTCTCTGTCCATTGCCCAAGGGTTTTGAGTAAAGTTTAAGAATTGCAATTGTTTGCTAAATTGTATTAAATGTTTGTGCTATTCTACATTAACATACTCTCTCATTTGTTTGCTTTCCAGTGGACCCTAGTTTTTTATTTTTTTGGGATAAACAAACTTAATTGACAAAAAACGCAATTAAGACTGTGCACCGTGACTCTCACTCTCCACTGCTGACAGGTGAACAAGACAAACACCCGTCTCACACCAATAACCATGCCTCTAGTCACAATCTCCATTACTCTGCTCTGAAAATAACTGTTTAGTTTTACAACTCACCCGTTTTAGCATTTGGATCACCACAGACTGTAAAGCATTCATTAAATGAAAATGGGGCCAAATTACTACAAATTTGGCATATTCGCTTAGGCCTATTTGGCATGTACGTACATTTGGAAGTCTGTCCACTAAAATGCCTGTGAAATGATTTTTCATGGTTTTATGGTTTACCAAGCGGTTTGGTTTCTATGAGAAGAGTGCATTTTACATTTTGGTACATCATTTTTTGGTGTAACCTAGAGATTACCAATTATCAGTTTCATCCCACATTGTAAAACTGTGTTTACACCTTCCCCAATTGCACATTTATTTTGAGTGACCATCACTGCAGCCCAAAGCACTGTGCTTATATGCCTGGTGCTTCTCTCCCAACATTGATAGCAGGTTTGGTTTCTCTATGGTTTCTCTAAATATAGGCCAAATGATGCTGAAGATATACAAGGTAAAACAAAACACACCACGTTTGAGTATTGCATAATATACCAGAAATGAGAAAATCTAAGCGTTTGCAAAACTCTAGCCTATAACTACTTTGACCGTAGGTTAAACACCACACGCTAAATCCTAATTGAAAAAGATTCGTGTATTTGAAACTTGGATTCAAAAGCCAAATTATGTTGGTTTCTCCAGTTTCAACCAGTCAATCTTTATAATGAAAGTGCCCTGGGGAGGAGATTGTTGGAAAAACCCTAGGAAGGGAACTCTCTCTCTCTCTTTTCTCAATACAGTTTTCTATTCAGGGAAACAGTGTTCTCTCAGTATTTATTTTCATTTTCTTCTAAGTGCGCTACTGCGCAGTATCTGAAATCTCGATGTAAATGTAATTTTGGTAACAGCTGTCATACAAACTTCAAAATTCACTACAATCAAAACCTCAATGTGATTCCAGAACCCTTGCTGATTCACTGCAACGGGTAATTCATCCTCTCCGAAATGCAGGAGATGATTTTTTATAGTGAATCATACCTAATTGTGGCTTGGTGGAGGCGTTAGGAAACTGTGAGACTGAAGGTGATTAACACACTGAGGGTTCCACACAGGGAAACACTTACACACACCCAGAAGACTTACTGTATACTGTATTAGTACTGTAGTTAGACTATTCTAAACCTGAGCCCTTTTTTAGACCTGGAGACTTCAGAGCAGGCCAACTATCAATCTTATTCTTTGTGCTGTACTTTACTGATGTATACTGAGTGAGCTCATTGTTCTGAGGATAAGATGCAAATTATTATTAGTCCAAAACTGGATGGATGTGATCACTAAAAGGTTTAAAATATTATGGACTCAAACCTGGAAGCCAGACCGGGCCACATACTGTATAGGAGATGGGGGTCAAGCAGCAAACCTCTCCAGCTGTGGGCCTGTGTGTGCGTGTCTGTGTGTGTGCGTGTGTGTGTGTGTTTGTGTGTGTGTGTGTGTGTGTGTGTGTGTGTGTGTGTGCATGTAGGTTTGTGTGTCTGTGTACATGTGTGTATTGCAAGGCTCTGCAGGCACCTCCGTAGCTGTGGGGGAGTTATTGTTACAGTAGGTGCAAATTTGAACTCAATCACACCCAATCTCAGTGGGGGAGACAGGGTGGTCTCCAAAACCAATGTCTGGGCAACGTTTCTGCACCTTTCTTGTCCACCGCTGCCAAGGTGCTTCTCGGTCAACCAAACCAACATGTAGGGAAGGCAGAAACCTAAACTAATGAGGGGTTTCCAGTAAGAAATACTAAGAAATATCATACAGCCATAGTAATGAATGAAATGATCCAGAGTGGAGGCTTGTAAAACACTACCCTGAAAAACTGGCATAAACATACGTCACATTTGTGTCTCCTTGAATTAGAATGGTGTGAACGAAGCTGTACTGTACTATAAACGCAGGCCTCTGCAGACTGTGTCTGGGTTTGTGGCCACACATGAGCCATGTGTCCATGTATTCCAGTCCAATGAAAGGATGCTGTCAGAAACATGAACACTTTTGAGCATTCAGAGCAGTTATCCATCAGTTGATGTGTGTGTGTCCCTCGGAGGATACATACTTTTAAGCTCTAATAGGATAAACGAAAAGGATCAGCAGTGATAGGCCAAAAAGATTCCATGGAAAACCTCAGCTCTCCGGTTCCCTGAAAGCCTCCTCAGTCAACGAACAAGTCCAAAAGAGAGGGATGGGAGAAGACACTGCCAAAGACACCCACCACTGGCCTCTTCTCTCTTCTCTCTCTCTCTCTCTCTCTCTCTCTCTCTCTCTCTCTCTCTCTCTCTCTCTCTCTCTCTCTCTTTCTCTCTCTCTCCAATATATGTCAAATAATAAATCAATACGAACTGAAGACGAATGCCTTTGCACTGGATGTGGCAAAGCCAAGCATCTCCTCTCTGAATCCAAATGCCAGTTTATCTCATACGAATTTCAATTATTCTTTTGTAGCGCTTTTTAGATATGCATCACCTCGCTCCTAGTCCGTGTCAGGTTATAAATCAGCGGCCCACACTCCTGATCCGGTGCCCAATGCTGAGATCAGCAGCGTCCTATTCGATGGCAGTGGGATCTGGGTTATTGACCGAGCCAGGGGGGCCAGAAAACAATACAAACTCTCAGCAAGCACCCAGTTGCACCAAGCATGGCGAAACATCTGCGGCGCACATGTCAACTTTACACAAAGACTAACATGTGAGTCCTCTCCAAACCCAGTGAATCTTCTGATGGCCACATGTCATATATCTATGAAACTTTACACAATGTGTGTGTGTGTGTGTGTGTGTGTGTGTGTGTGTGCGTGTGTGTGTGTGTGTTTGCTTGTGAGCAAGTGTGTGTGTGTGTGCATGTGTGTGTGTGTGTGTGTGTTTTTTCTTGTGTGCGAGTGTGTGTGTGTGCGTGTGTGTGTGTGTGTGTGTGTGTGTGTGTGTGTGTGTGGTGTGTGGTGTGTGGGGGGGTGTGTTGTGACTGAGGATGTTTGTTCTAATCCTATAATACTCTTGAATAAGATTCAAACAGAAACAGAGGGAGAATATCTGACCCCCCGAACGCTACCCCACCAAATCCCAGCCGTTCCCATGCTCACCCCTCATGATATGCATAGCTTGATTTCCCCTCTGCAATTTTCTCTGAAAACATGACATTACAGGGAATGCAGTGCTATCTCCAAATTTGTGGTCATTGGACATTCTTACCGGAAAAGAAATGTGAAATAAGATCAGACCAGATCATGCTATTTAGCAATGGCTTCCGCAGAACAAGGGATGGGATTTGTTTCTTCTTATTTATCTGGATTGGGCATTTCTAGAATAATTGTCGTTGCATGTATTTATGTAACTTAGGAGAGGCCTCTGAAGAAAACCGCTCTCAAAACAATTGGAAGAGAAAGTAATTATGAGAGTGAACTCGGGCTATAACTTTTCCAAATGGTAAACCTCAAGTCGGACCCCCTGAGAGGATGTAGAAGTGTTCCATGTTTCAAGCTGTAACAATAGCGTAGGTCTACGGGTCAGACCACTACTGCTGGAGTACTGTTACTGAGAAGGGCCATGTGTGAGAATAGTTCTTATGGGAGACTCAAATACAAGGTCTACTCAGAGTAAATTTACTCCCTCGCTCAATCAGTGCCAGTATAAAGTTCTATGAGGAAATCTAAATTACAACAAGAAAGAAGAGTCTCTCGACTTGTTGACAGAGTGGTCATTGTATATGCGTGAGAAGTCTGAATTTCAAAGTGTGTATCTGTGTTCTTCATTTAAGACTACCGGTACAGTAAATGATATGGAGAGTAGGAATATTTCTGCATTATATCAAGCACCTTTTCATGTGAAAGTGCTTTTCTTGACAAAAAGACAATGAAAGAAGATCAACATTTACACCGAGTATAGCTTCAACCCGGGACATAATTACTTTTGATGGAACATTTCCTTTGTGCTTAATTGCAATACATCACATGTAAATGAACACATCTGAACACACACACTCTAAACTAGGGCATGGGCCCAAGAGTCTTTTAAAAGTCATCTCGTGCAGGGTGATTGTAAACCCTTGTTTGAATTGAATTTAATGAGAAAGAACGACAGCCATTAAACCTAATCCAGCTAAACATAATGTACTGCATGTGGCAATGGACTCCTCCACTATGAGCAATCACACCACTATATGAGGTGTCAGGGGAGCCATACATCCCAAGACTTCTAACTGTGTAGCATAATGTACAAGTGTGTTTGTGTGTGTGTGTGTGTGTGTGTGTGTGTGTGTGTGTGTGTGTGTGTGTGTGTGTGTGTGTGGATGGGTGTGGGTGTGGGTGTGGGAGGGTGGGACTGACACTGATCTAAATATTGTGCTTGGCATTGAAATCAATGGAGTAAGGGTAGTAAGGGAATAAAAGAGAGTGATGGAGCTAAATCGTGTGCCACAGTGATTTCCTGATCAGGGGCCTCTCGGTCAGGATCTGGGCGAGGTCAAAGGTGCAACAGAGGGACATCATCAGAGGCAACGTGTGCTGAAGTCATCCGTAAGGAGCGATTCTTGGTGAGGTGAAAGCAACTTGGTCAGACAGGGGTCCTAATCAGGTTTCAAAGCAAACACAGAGCCGCTGGCTCCAGAGGGTTGAGCCCAAACATTGCCGCTAATTGCATCTGTCTTCATTTTCCGCAACCGTATGACACCAATGAAAAAGAAACGCTTGGAAGGAAGGAACAGGAACTGTTTCAAAACCGCACAGAGCACCTAAACCAAACTCCCACCCACCTCAATCTACAGGCCCTGTCTGTTCGTTTTAGTGATCGCCAGCTCTGATTGCTTCTGTCAGGAATCAAAATAATAATGCCTGTGCAGTGTTTCTTACAAGAAACCTAGCGTTCTTTTTTTAGACAAGAGGGAGACTGAAGTGAAGGGGGAAAAAAATGTATATGCCTGGCCTGGGCCATATGTTATGTCATGTTCCCGGCACATAGAAACATACGCAGGCAGCAGTCAAGGAGCACAATTGGGGTTTTCAGTCAGTTGCTATTGATCTCTGGTTGTTGTCGTGACATTTTTGGCTGAGAGCGCAGCTCCAAGGTAAACAACCGCTGTATGGTGCGGAGGACTTTTTTATTCCTATTCTCTCACTCGCTACCTCCGGGTCCAGCTGCCTCTCATGCTGACATTTAGTTACAGACAGCTTGTTAAACCTGCACAGCACAGAGGCCCTTTTGCTCTACCATCATGATGCCCTGTCATCCTCTGAGTCAGTCAAGCCAGGCCCCACCGTCTGGTCTGGTGTGTGCAGGTCAGGAGCAGAGCAAACCAGAGCAGAGCAGAGCAGAGGCTCTGGCCTTTTAACAGGCACCCTGGCAGAAACGGGAAAGCCCTTTACCCCGAAGGACAGTGTTTGCTTGTTTTAATGTGGTCATCTCAGTATTTTGGTTTCCAGCAAAAACCCGACCACATATCAACTGCCTGCCATGTGCAGACTCGAAAATTACAAGTCCACGGATGGCTTGAGCTGAACGTGAAGTCAAAACCGCACACAATGTTATTTTTCGTATCCCTGACAGAGATGATGACATTTTATAGTCCTCTTGTGCACTTGTACTTGCCCAACATTGACCATGCCCTGCCATTTTACAATGGCAGTGTCCTGTAAAAACAACATAGCCCTGCTGACCTTAGACAATAGAAGGTTAACAAAGTATCTATCTACAGGGCAGCTAGCAGTTCCTGGGGATGACATCAAGTCTCTGAAATGTCTCTGTAAGCGAGTTTGAGTCTACCTCAACAATCGTGTAATGTGGGAAAGAGTAGGGGGGGGGGGCGCATAACATACACAGAGCAGCAGTGGAATCCACAGGGGCCCTTCAGAGGGAAATCAGAAAGGGAAAAAGAGAGGAGGACAAAGCCCCGAGATGTGCTTTCAAAGCATGCTTTGACACGCTGCTTAATCTTAATCCTCAGAGGAAAATTATTTTGAATGAAGCATATGACTAGAGACAACATCTTTGCCCCTTTCAGCCCTCTCTGCCAGGCGGTGGTGACTTCAAATCTAGCCAGCTATCTATCTTCTACCGATATAGATGTAAGATAGGTGTAACAACAGTGTAATTGTTGTCCGAAAATAAACCTGATTTCCATTATTTGCTGTCTACCAACCATAGGTTATAGAACACACTATCGCAATAATCAAAACAGTCAAGGGAGACCCGGAGGAGAGAAGCTAGCTGGCTTCTATGAATGTTGATTGATTGATTGAAAACTTTATTAGAAGATTTGCAGAAGTAGGTACATGACAGTACATATTACATACAAGGTCAACTAACAGGATAAAAACCCAAGAAAGCCACTGGCTTATTTCAATTGGGGTCCTTGATTCCTTGATGTGATAATCACTTTATCTCAGAGAACAATGTCTGAAAAGAGGGCTTTCTTTCATAGAGGATAATGTTTCATAAAAATATTTTTCATCATCTTTCCCTCAAATGGATCATTACACATCACCAATTATTTCAGTAATATCTATAATACAAGAAGAGATATTTCATCCAAAAGATGAAGCAGAAATGGTATTGAAAATATACAATTTATGTAGTAGTAGGGTAGCTCACACTGTTGTCCAGTCGTGAGCTTAGAATGATAAGGTTCTATCTCCGTTTAGGGTAGTTCAGAGATATTGAGCGTCAACGTTTTTACATTCCATTATGTTTTGTGAGATGGAACCTTAGTATTTTATTAATTACTAACAAAAAAAATCCAACATTTTAAAGATAACACCACACAGGCATTAATAAACACCTAATGGATCAGATTATGTAAAAAACTCAATTTTGACAAAAATGGAGATAGAACCTTATAATTCTAACGTCACGCAGTGTGAGCAGGGTGTTTCATGTTGGGTACCAGAATTAAACAAGCCACGCCCATAAGCACTAGCCACTCGATGACGTAGTAGACAGAACGGCTGCTGTCAAAGAAACATGGCGTCGGTATCAGAGATGTACGATGTGGGCTGGGAAGGTAAACAACACGTTGTAGCTTAATGTAGTGTTTTTATCGTGGGTCTGGAGTTGACTGCTTTCACACTTTGATGTTTGTCTATCATATTCATCATTCGGGGTCCTTTCTTGAGTAGACCTTTCCGCTGCGTGTGTCTATTTCTCTTACAGGCCAGAGAGCTAAGCTAAGCTAACATGCTAGCTCGATATCTGTCTGAGGTGGTTCAGGTTTACACTCAGCAAAACCTTTATTGTATTTATTGTTCGTTATTTTTTGGTTTGGCGTTATTGTTAGCTGAATGTTGGCCGTGTAAGTTAGCTTCCTTGGGTAGATAGTGCTACTACCTACCTATCGAGCTAGCCTGCTAGCCGGAGAGCTAACGCCAGTCAGTCAGTCATACATACATTGTTCTTATTGAAATGTCCTTCAGCTGCAGGAAACATGATGCTGACATCAATCTGTCTGGTGCCACAACATAACCCCTTTAGTACTTGATCTCATACCGTTCGATTTCTTCCTGTGGTGTTGCTAACTTTCCATGGGTTGGAGTAGCATTACTGTAGCACTGTCTGTGTTTTATGAATGAATGAATGAATGAATGAAGCTCATAGATTAGCTGCATCCACTAGAGATTAGTATTACAGCAACAGTAGTGAGTGTCAGTGACAGAGGTGACATGTGGGGCTAGAAGAGGCAGTGATATAGGTCATGCTCATGGCTTTGTGTCGAAGCTGTCTAACAGAGCTAGCCAGCTGACAAGGTGACAGGTCGATGACAGCTGATATTATAGCCCAATGTGATTAAATGATGTTATTATTTCACTACCTAGCAGCCTCCATAGCTTGATTATAGCAAATTCTACAATCAATTTGGCCTAATCTTTCATTTCAAGGAGAACCCCCCCCCCCCCATTGATGTTGATTGTGTACATGACATGTCTGATAAAAGTACATTATGCAACGCATATGAGTGTACTCAGGCCTGAATAATTCTGTTCACAGAGATGAGAGACAAGCTGCGGAAATGGAGAGACGAGAATCACAGGAATAGTGAACAAATCGTGGATGTTGGCGAGGAGTTGATAAATGAACATGCTTCTAAACTTGGGGATGACGGTAAGTTCGACATCAACCAAATCGATATTCTAATTAATCACACACTATTTCCACACTAGTGATTTTGATGTCATCAATTTGTGCACAATGAGCGTTTGGAGCACAAGGATTTGACAGAAGGTAGCCTAGTAGTATCAGTGTCTTGGTCCTATGTCATGTGCCGTTATAGTACATGTGGGTAATGCACAGTGTATTTAGGCACCGAAGGCATATTAAAAGCCATTATTTATCAGACTGCGCTGTCATTGTTTCTGGCAACATGCTTACTTAAAACATTTACTGGGTCAAAGGAGGAAAAAAACAACATACAAACTTACTCAGTCAGAACACATAGCCTACTAGATTCTAGACCTAAAAAGTCTTTGACATTCTGTGGTAGTGTGTAATATAGACCGCTTTGGTTTGTGGTTTCAATGCCTGAACACGGCGTGATTGCCAGGTCGTGCTGAAAGCCCAGGCAGATGACTGATTTGGACAACTCTTAGAGGTAGCTATCATGGGTCTAGCCTGGATGTCAGTATGGCAGCTCATAAAAGCAAGCAGGAGATCCGTCTCTTGGAGTGAGTGGGTCTTGAATGATAAACTCTTGCAGAGTGGAATCAGGGAGCACTGCCACTAACTGTTCCTCTGTAAAGGCCTGTAGAAAAACAGTCATATTTATCCAGCTTGAGCTCATATTTGTATGGATGCTGAATATTGGCTGTGGAGTAGTAGGCTTCTGCTAAAGGCATTGCATTGCTTTGTATTGTCGTATGTTTTGTATTGTAGTCAGATATGTGTCCATTTCCAGCAACCCTTTTGTTGTATGTTCTTACCGAATTGGGTGTTGTGTTTAGTGTTGATTTTCAATGTGGACGATGGATAGGCTAGACTGAACTGAAGGTTGAATATGCTGTTCATCCTCTTCTTGCTTGACCGTAGGCTACTGTCCTATTTCTGACTGTCTCTGTGGAACCGCTGTGACTGTGCCCCTGATCTGAGCAATGAGAAATCGTGGTAAACCTTTGGTTGAGCAAAACACAAATCCAAAGACTCGAGTCCAGGTTTTGTACTGGAAGTATTTTCATACGTTGTACCTTACATAAACATATCAAAGATTAAGCAGAGTATCCTGCTTGTATTTACTAGCCTATTCATTCCCTCTGAACAGTTCTGTGAAAGTCTATTTTTTCTTGCAGTCATTATGATTCATACAGCCTTTAAGAGGAGGGTAAACACTTAACACACCCTGGTTTTTATTGAAACCAGCTCTTAAATTGGCTGTGAAACAAGATGGCAATTATCAAAACAAGAGCTGGAATCATAAAAAAAGGCCTTGAAAAACTCCAGGCGTTTGTTTGTTTTGGCATATCAGTTTTCTTGTTGAGTTGAATTTTATTGTTCTCTCTCAATTAACATCAGGGACGTTTGGCAGAGGAAGTCTGGCGTGGTTGTCAAAACAGACGTGTCTGACATTTAGCATTAATTCCATTAATTGGATCCATTAGCCACAGCTATTAATCAATGTCTTATCCTGTTACAGCCGAATGATTGAATAAACACTTAAAACAACATTTAATCTTTTATTGCTAACCACTGAATGAAATGTGTTAGGCGAGATGATGGAGCACGGTGGATGGAGCGTCACACCGTAACTTGTTAGAATATCTCATTGAAATGACATAATATAGGGCCTTCTGCCCTGGAGAACAGCTGTGTAAGCTTTCCCTCCCCATAGCTTTGGAACGGGCTTTGGAAGGAGTTGTATCGCATGAATAGGGCTCTGAATTGTATGGTTGGACTTGGGAAAAAGTCCCCTTCCCCTTTCCATACAATACAACTTCTTACAATGCCAACATTCAGAGCCATATTTCATGCAATAACACAAAAGCAGTGAAATTTAGCCTTTTTTTGTCTTTATAACATCGCTTTTCACTGAACTGTAATCTGTCACTGTAACCTGCCTGAGATAGCAGACAGCTTCTTTTCAGGAGGAAATGCAAGCAATAAGTCCAAAGAGAATATCCGTCCTTAGTTGAAAAGGGCTGTGTTTATTTAGCTCCCGATGGCCACATTTTAGGTATCACTTATCCTGTGCAGTATGATCGAGTAGTAGAAGTGCAAGTAGAAGAAGAAAGCACACCAAGTTACAGTCAGACTTAAGACCGTACAAGCAACCTACATGTCAATATATCATTCTGTGATGTTCCACTGGAATGTACACAAACTGTTTTTCTTTTTTTGTCTCCTGTGCCCAGTATGGATAATTTATGAGCAGGTGATGATAGCGGCGTTGGACTGCAGTCGGGATGATTTGGCCTGGGTAAGTCTCCCTCCTGACAGCTGCTTGCTGCCACCCACACCCAGCAACCTCAAAGAACATCTCTCACAGTCATTGCTACTTTGTCACCCCCCCCTGCCAAATGGAAGAAAAAAAGAAAAAAACTTTTATATTTGCCCAAAAAATATTCTCTCGTCGTCTGTACAGTACTTTGGAAAAACAATTTGCTGAACGTTGGAACAAGGGAGTGTTAAAGAAAGCGAGTACAGAAGCGCACTGTTGGTGTTAGCTGAGCTGTGTTCGCTAGCTCCTTCACAGAGTTCAACTGCTTTTTTCCCTGGATGACTCATCTGCCATCCTGGAGTTTACTGTGATGTTGCCACTGAGATTAATGTTTCTGTATCCGACTGTACATTTAGTATGGTGTTCCATCAAATCCAGACTGTGGGAGGAACATGTTTTTCCTATATAATTTGATGGAAAAGGTGCATTTTCTCACAGCAAAAATAATGTCATATTTTTTGGGGACGCTATGAAGGCTCACTTGATAGAGCCTCTTTTTCTGCTTCACTGTTTGCTTAGACCTTGGGATCCTGAGAAGGGAATGATAGCAGTATAATGTAACCGAAAAGTATTACTACTATATGCTTATGCTCTATTTCCAAACTACTTAATTCTTAACATTTTAAAGATTGTTGAGTTTACAATTAATACAAAATCAGAGTCAGGACACTTTTCTGCTGCTAGTCCTGGAAAAGAGAAGGGCCTTGACTGTACTGTAACTGGATAGATCAGGAGACCTGCTCTACCACAAATAGTAGACTTTCCATTTCTACCACGATAACATTGGATGCCACGATAACCATTCCTCACCTCTTGTCACAAGCGTGTGAAAAAAAACACCAGCTCCTCGTAGAGGAGGAAAAACCTCCCGCCTGTCCTTTTTATAGTAGAGAGTCTGGAGTTGTGGGTACCCACAGGGTACCATGGGAAGACTTCTCCCACGCCAGCTGGAAGTTTTCACATTGTTTCTTCGGGAGAATTGTTTTGTTGAACTTTTTTTTTCTTTTTTTTTTTTTTATCACGGATACCATGAATGGAAAACGCCTCTCTTCCCCTGGTTTTGATGCTCTGGCCAAGCTGCAATGTGTCATTTGTTATTCCTGAGGAAATGATGGATGATGCATTTTACATGTCATGGTCTTCTGTGTTTGTTTGTTTGTTTGTTTGTATGTACTGCGAATGCAGAGTGTTTGTCTTCAAGACAAATGTGTGAGGTCCTAGCCAGCCAACTCTAATTGCAGCTCCCTCTCTGCCCACTTCCTTTCAGACTTGTCTACAGGAACTGAAGAGGCAGTTTCCAGGTAGCCACAGAGTCAAGCGGTTATCGGGCATGCGGCTGGAGGCTTTGGAAAGGTAAGAGTCAGGAGTGTGTGTGCGTGTGTGTGTGTGTGTGTGTGTGCGTGTGTGTGTGTGTGTGTGTGTGTGTGTGTGTGTGTGTGTGTGTGTGTGTGTGTGTGTGTGTGTGTGTGTGAGAGAGAGAGAGAGAGAGAGAGTGTGTGTGTGTATGTATGCGTGTGGTGGGGTGTGTTTATGTTGAAACACCCATCATCCCATTGGCAAACATGAGGAGAAGAGTGAGCTGTGTGTGCGTGTGCGTGCGTGTGCGCGTGTGCATGTCCGCGTGTGTGTATGTGGTTGAGTGCTGGCTAGGCGTGTGTGTGTGTGCGTCTGTGAGTGTGGTTGAGTGTGTGCTGGGTAGTCCTGTGGCCCTCAGTTTTGCCTGTGTGAGGGATTCCCAGGAAGGAAGTGGTCTGATCCCACTGTTATTCTGGGGGTCCCTCAATCTTCTCTGGTTTTGTCTTTTCTTTCTTTCTTTTTTCTCCCCCCTCTCTCTCTCTTGTTGTGTTTTCATCTGTGTGCTGAGAGAGGAGGTCTTGCGGGCCGGTAAATATTGACATGTTACCACAGTTTCAACTTCATTTGGGTTCTCCCCGGGTTCCTTCTCTTCTCAGGACCAGTTTTATTTTAAAGTCTGCAATTCATAAAGAGGAAAACAAGACAGGGAGGAAGATAAACATGGGTATTTTTGACTTGGCAAGCCGGAGTAAGGGTAATTCAATCTGTTTACCACCTCTCTCTCTCGCGCTCGCATTCCTACCGTAATCATGATGACTCGTTTATCGGTTATGTCAGAGTTTATATGTGATAATTAAGAGTGATTGCTCCGGCACTGTCAGATTGAATAAACTACACACTGGGGTCTAATTGGCTTCAGACGGAGGTAAACATGAACAACACAACTTCAAACAACTAGTCTGTATCCCTCAGCCCTCCCCTCCCCGACATGTGTATATGTGCACACACACACACACACCTACTCACACCTACTCACACAGACACACATACAAACACTACCCACCCCCTCCCCACACACACACACACACACGCGTATCTCATTGAGTCGCTAGCTAAGTAAATAAAGCGAATCAAAGTGGCTGGTTGAGTGGTTGGCCGGTGCCATCTGAGATCTCCCAGTGTGCAGCTGAGTAATAAAGTGGATGAGAGGGGGGAGGGAGTGGCACTGGAAGTGGGGCTGCGCCGTGCTAATGGGAACCAGAGAGGGCTTCTGTTGGGGAGGTTGTGGTGAGGGCGGAACAGGTTTTGATCATGGAGACCCCGGTTCTCTTCTGGCTGCTAAACTGTTAGAGTTGCAGATTGCAACAAAAAAAAAAAATTCAAAAATCATCCCCCAGCACTCCTGATTTGACATGACAAGTGAAGTGCACACGCCTCCCCCACCTCCCAGTTCCCAGAATTTGCTGTATGATTTGATTTTTACAGCTCCATAAGTTTTCTCTTTAAACTGAATCATGTGGTGCCCCCCCTCCCTTGTTCCCTTCTGTCTGTCAGTTTAAAGCACACATTGTGTTGAATGGAGTTCCTTATCAGATTCACATGTAGGCCTTTTTCATTCCATTCTGCAAGGCCCATAAGCCAGGGCCTTTAAAGCTAAGCTGAACAGATGTAAACGCACACTTTGATTTGTTTGTAGGTGAATCAAATCGCCGGCAATCACGCACGTATGCAGTCTTTAAAATCAGCGTGCCTGTTTCCTGGGCTATTTGAATTGGTTATTTGATTCTTGTTTGAACTGCATAAGCCCCCAATTCACGACGGCTGGCCATTCCAGCAGAAACGGTTAAAGACTGTTTATTTCTGCCTTTAGAATCGCCGCTGATTCCCCCCCCCCAAAAAACGTGATTGCCTTGAACTTTTCTTTGATTATACCCACCACCTCATTTCATTGACTGGTGAGAAACAACCAAAAAATATTTTTTTATTTTAACATTTATTTTTCTTCCCTCCTTTGAAGGTACGAAGACGCCAGCAAGCAGTATGATTCTATCCTGCAAGACGATCCAACCAACACGGTGAGACAAACCCCCCCCCCACAACTGTGCCCTCTCATCAACTACCTTTTGTATTACTATTTAGCTTACAGTTGTGGTCAAAACAGTTTGGGATTGCCTCAGCTGGTGCCTGAATCGGCTGAAGAGCGTTGGTATTAGCGGTGTGAGTTTGTTTAGTTAAACTCCCCGTGTCCTTTCCGACCTCAACCACATTGCTGATCAGGCCCTCACCCACACATATGACAAGTGTGAGAGTGGTGGGGGGAGGGAGGGAGGGAGGGAGGGTGGCGAGCAGGGGAGGGGGAAGTGTGATTCATGGTCTTAGTCAGTGGTAGACATGTTTGATGGAGCTTAAGCATAAATAAAGGCCCTAGTCTTTGAAGACTGTGATGAAGAGGCCATTCGCGGGCCCCCCTGTGGGGTGAGCAGGACTGCTGCTCCTGTCCTGTGTCCTCCATTACTGTCAACTCGCCTCAGGTGCAAAGCCCTGGTGTTCCCAAAAGCCATAGAAAAAGGCTCAATACAGGAAGTCTTTGACTCAAAGGTTTATTATAATGCACAATGTGCATCAAGTGTTCTGACTGAGACCATCTGGGCTTTGAACTGGGGGGTTGCTACTCTTCCCCCCCCCTCTGTGCGATTGTCACTTACTGGCTGAGTTCTATCCACTCATATCCATTGTCACCGTCTCTTTAGCGGCCAATTTGTAGGCTAAATATTTGCATGATCGTGTTTACGGTCTACAGCTGTCGCTGGAACTAAAACCCCCACAGGACAATAACGTCTATCCAACGCAAAAATCTGTTTATATGTTTATCTTCATAATTAGTAAGAATTATCATTAATTTATCTCCTGTAACATAGGAATTTGTGTCCATCTGATTATAAATGGCTATACCCCCATCCACACTGTTGTTGTCTCGAGTTCCACCCAATCTTTTCTCAATTAAGATCCGATTTCAGCTAATTCACCATGTCTCTTCCAGTGTTCTGCCAATCCCACACCACCAACCCCAAAAAACACATTGTACCTGCTCTTAATGGTTTCCATAACGACATGTGGCCACACAAGAAAATAAATGTTTTAAAGGGTTTTCAAAAGAAACCATGACCGTGTTTGTTTTGGCCGTGGCCCCTTGAAGACGTTCAACACGTTTCCTGTGTCGGGCCTGACACATGGACTTGCTTAGATACATATTAAAACATGTTCTCTCTTCGCTGGCAAGGCGCTGGGGAGACGAAGCAGAGGCATTTGTTCCCGTGGACACCATGTGAGGATCCTGCACCTCACAGGACTGTCTGTTTCAAACAGATGGAGGCCTTGCTGACAAAATCAATAAACTCGGGTTCGCTCTGATGCAGTCATCCACCACCCCCCTTCCCCCCCCAACCCCCCCCCCCATCTCTCTTTCACTGGAGGGTAATAACGACTGGCTCATCCCCCATTCTCTCTCTATCTCTCTCTCTCTCTCTCTCTCTCTCTCTCTCTCTCTCTCTCTCTCTCACACACACCTTCTCTTTGTCATCCCCGTCGTTATTTATCCATGTTTATTGAACGATCTGTGGCTGTTGGCTCGAACCAGTCACATCGGTCAACTGTTCTCCCCAGTAAAACAAGAGATCTCTATTGACTTGCCCCCCCACCCCCGCCATGTCCTATTTCGAAGACAAGCACATTGAATAGGCACACTCTTCCATTGTAGACAGGTGGTGGGGAGGCATGAGCGGCTGAGTTAGTTTGAATAGAGACGCTGCCAGAAAATAGTGTTCATTACTCAACAAGAGTATTTGTTTGATGATTAGACTAATCTTTAAACCAATATTTGAGTTTGTTGTCTTGTGGTCAACATGGATGCTGTCTCTAAAAGGCAGGCCAACAGAAATATACTTTGACAGTAAATATCTTCTGGGGTGCCCTCTTCATTCTTCGGGCAGTGAGATCTTCCTACATGGGAAACGGGAGGTGCCTTGGGAACGGTGGCCTCGTGGGAATGGCTGGTGTTACCCAGTAGCCATTGCCAATCAGAACACCAACCTGGCACAGCAGCGTCCTGTGGGGATCTCAGGAAGGTCCTCAGATGGGATTGGTCCGTTTCCTGAATCTTGATCTCCAAAGGCAGACTGTGGCTTTGCCACCCTGTAAGACCAGGAGCTGTCAATCAACCCTGGGGGCGGGAGTGGAACATAACAGGTCCTCTGGCCCCTGGTGTTGAAGAGATCAGCTCTTTCCCACAATCCTGCCCTGGCTGGCGAGGGTGTGGTGGTGGTGGGGGGGGGGGGGGCGTGGGTGGAAGGGAGGGGGGTGACATCATCTAGGTCACCTGTCTCTGAGTGAAGGATATCCCCTCCTCCTCCCAGCATGTTTCTTCTTCTTCTGCTTCTTCTTCTAACATCTTCTTTAGAATGAGGGGCGGGGATGGGCTGGAGAAATGGCGGAAAATTGGCGACCACAGCAAGGACTTGTGAGCTATCCCAGCATGCCGAGCGGAGATTGGAAACTGAGCTGTTGTAATTACAGGCTATGGAATAGATGTGGTACCCATTAACCGAAATTGTTGAATCAACAAAAATTGCTCAAGGTTTCTCTGCCATGGCGGTGTCCAAAAAATGTTTCGAACTCTTAGCCCCTCCATAGTTTGTTATGTTCCAATACCTACAGCAAGGATCTGGCGAAATCCTCGTCTGCTTGCGTAGATGCATATTTCTTTTACTTATTTTTTATTTTTTTTACTTTTCTTTTCTTTGAGAACTCTTGGATGATGTGGTGTCCACAACATTGGCATATAAAAAGGTAGTGCGATGAATTATTTATTTGGAGCCCAAATATCATCGATGATTCGGCTGATATACGACATATTGAATTAATTTAAATCCTAATTGTTTTCTAGAAGCAGCTAATATTTCTGGAGAAAGCAATAGAGGTCAGTGAGTATACTGCTGAGGTTGACCGACAATTACATACAATTACTATGAGTAGGACAAGATAGTGTTGACAGAGGTCCAATGCATTCAGCAATGAGTTGACATTGAACATCTTGACACATCTTCCTCTAAACAGTATAGACAGGATTAGACAATTATTTACCAGGCTGTATGGTAAATGATTTGTTTTATGCTTTGTTATGATGGTGTTTACATTCCTTCAGCACTGAGGTATTCTCAAACGCTGTGTTATAGTGTTGTTTTCTTACTTTTACAACTTATACAATAACCTTTTATAGGCTACTTAAAATACATCATGCTTGTTTTTGTTTGCATTTTCGAGAACACTGTTATACATAGTTGGGATAATGCTTAGTGGTTATTTTGTTGGCATTTCTTTCTCTCTCTCTCCCTCCCTCCACCCTCCTCCCCCATTCTCTCCCAGTATGCTAGGTGTCCAGGTCCACTGTGTTAGCTGAGGGGGAGGGAGGGAGGGGGGGAGAGAGGGAGAGAGAGGGAGAGAGAGAGAGATACTATCAGTGTGGTAGGTCCTCTCCACCAGCGCCAGGGGTGATGTAAACAATCCAGTCCTGACTCTGAGCGCTCCTCCACAGCGCTAATTAAAACAGAATCATGACAATGACAGGATCAACCCTGCTGCCAGGTTCCTCAGGATCATTAGTTTAGAGGGAGAGAGGGAGATGGAGGGAGGGAGGGAGAGAGAGAGAAGAGCGGTTTGGAAGAGCTCCCCGTTTAATAAAGTGCCGTGTGACTCTCCAGGCTACCAACTTCCATATGTTCCTGGGAGCCCCAAGTGGTTCTTTATCAGGAAAAAAAAAAGACTGGTAGGGAGAAGGAGGGAGGTGTGTGTGTGTGGGGGGGGGGGGGTTGCACAAATGCAAGATCCTCATTGAAAAGCCACTGCAGTGTTCTTGTGACCTGATTTCTCTCGGTGTTGGACGAGGGAAGGAGAACGTCCACATGTTTGTAATTTGGTGAGAAGTGAGTGTGAATTCCGGGGGTCTCACATAGCATCAAGCCCCAGTAGAGCACCGGCCCATGTTAAGACGGTGTGATCTTCTGAGGAGGAGCGTGTTTTATGGGGTGGTGGGGGAGCAGAGGAGAGGAAATATGGCTTATCTGACCCCTCGCTCCTCATCCCCAATCGCTCCAGTAATTCGTAATCCTCTTGGACGGTTGTTTTCTTTAGGAGCTGGTGTTAAGTTGTGTGAATCCCACCCCACTTGTAATGTATCTTTTCTTTCTTTTTTCTTGATCTGTTTGTTTTGGACGAAAGGCAGAAAATGATGTGGGCCAAAGATAAGCTGTAAAAGGTTGTGAATCCCATGCATGTGACTAGATGTTTATCCCAAATATTATTTTTTTTTACTAAAACTGGATTTCTTTTTTCTTTCTCTCTTTTTTCTTTTCTTTTTTACAGTTGATAAAGCCCTTTTTAAATTTTCTGGCATTTGGTTCGTGTGGTTGATGTGAGAGTGTGTGGGCGCGCTTGTGTATGTGTGCGTATGCCCCTCATTAGCGAGTGTGTGTGCCAGCCACAGTGTCCCAGCGGCGGGCCCTGACTACAGTCTGCACTGCAGGTCCCTGTCCCAGTGTGATGGATAAGTGGATTTCTTGTGACGGCGATGTCAGAGGAGGCTCAGATTTACGGCCCCCTAGACGTGACTCATGCTCAGCCCTCAATGGCTGTGCTTATGACTGTGGGAGAGAGGAAGCCCCACTCAATCAAGTGCCAGTCCATAAATAACAGGCTCTGTGGCAGCCAGGACACACACACACACACACACACACACACACACTTCTAATGATGCAGCCGCCTGCTCTCCTACATTTTCACCCCCGCCCACCCCCCAAAAAAAACTGGCTGGAAAAGTCAGAGGAGCGGGCGTAATACTTTCTGATTCAGATTGATGAGAATCTAATCCACCTTAAGGTCACTTCAACATCAAAAGCGAAAGGAAAGCAGTTTGAGGCTGATGTAAAGTTGGGCTTCAGAAGCCCCCATGTTGGAGGGCTGCTGCTGGGGTTTGGGTAATGCGCTATTTTCCCCACTTAAGATGGGCAATGACTCACCACTTTATCTCCGGCCGCTAAGCTCACGCCAACTCCTTCAAACATTGACGCATGATTTGTGTTGCCCCTCTCTCCCTCTCCCTCTCCCTCTCTCTCTCTCTCTCTCTCTCTCTCTCTCTCTCTCTCTCTCTCTCTCTCTCTCTCTCTCTCTCTCTCTCTCTCTCTCGGCAAGTGTTACCCTCCACTAAGATAGATAGAGCCATTACCTCTGGGTGTGTGCTGCTGGTATATCAATTCGAAGTTGTCCCGTAACAATATCAATAACAGTACTCTTAAAAAAAGGGACATAATTTTTGTAAGTGGTTAGGCTTCTCATCGTGGTATTGTAGCAGCAAAGTGCTGAGTTAAGGTTTCAGGCTGAGTATAATACCTCCCTCCACCTTAACGTCCTGAAATGATATAAACCGTTATGTTTTGTTGATACTTGTGTTCAACCCTTTTGTTGACGTTGTTGGCTGTGCTGAGAACGGTTGAACTTGTGACGGTCAAGGTTGAGAGAGGCAAAGGGCAGGTGTTTATTGTGATCCAAACGTTTCCCTTACTACCACTCTTCTGTCCACCCCCTGGGATCTCTTGTGTAGTAACCCCTGACCCCCAACCCCCCCATCATCCCTGGACTCAAGAACCGAGAGGAGGGGAGGGGTCTCCCAGAAAGCCCCCCAAGGCCCCAAATTCCACCTGTGCACAGCTCCCACACTCATTTCTACATGGAACCCCCCCTCCCTTCTCTGTGTGACCCCTCCCTCTCACCATCCCCTCCCTCTTTCACAAACACTCGAGGGCCTAAAACCCTAATCCTCTGTTGATGCTTTATCCACAGGCGGCGAGGAAGCGCAAGATCTCCATTCTGAAAGCCCAGGGGAAGACTGCCGAGGCCATCCGCGAGCTCAATGAGTATCTGGAGCAGTGAGTGTTTTACAAGGGGATTTGGGCCTCCTCCTCCCCCTCCTCCCCCTCCTCCCCCCCCTCCTCCTCCTCCTCTTCTTCTTCCTCTGACACCTCCCCTGCCTGGCTTTTTAATTAAAAGGGGGTTTGCATTCGATTGAGCTGGCACAACCTGCCTATAGACCCTCCCACTGACTCCAGCCCCCCACCTCGGGAGCTCTCTGGCACTCTTGTCTGTCCATATGTAGCCGTGTTATATAAGTTATAAATAGATTCACAGAAGCAGCTCTTGTTGACGTGTCTCGTGAAAATAGTTTAAAAGCTGTTCCATACCATGCTACTGATGCTAAAGAGGAGGTGAATAGTCGTTCTCGTCCTGAACATCTTGTGTTGCAGGATTGTTGTCCTAAATATATTTTTTGTCTTGCAGGGTTGTCCTCATTTTTTTTTTTTGTGTTGCAGGTTTGTTGGAGACCAGGAAGCATGGCATGAGCTGTCAGAACTGTACATCAACGAGCACGAGTAATTACATTTTTCATATGATCAATGCCACCTGTTTAAAATCCAAGGTTGTTCTGACCAGGCATTAGTCTTAGTGGGAAGAAAATGACTTGACCCCATCAAGTAACAGCTTGTGTGTCACTCTTATCTATGCTGTGCAGTAGTGGCTACTCCTAGGGGCAACTGTCAACTGGTAACATGCGCAGGGGGTTGGGGGGGCAGGAGGGGCAGAATCAGAAGGGGCAAGATCAGGAGGGGCAGGAGAGTACCTGTAATCAACTCTCTCCTCTTCGGTGACTTCTCAGTAGCTGCCTGACGGCTTGATCCCATAGAGCAGCTGAATGGATGGATGGATGGAGGGATGGAGGGATGGATGGATGGAGGGATGGATGGATGACCACAATGGAGGGCGGTGACATGCCTAACTCAGCCAGGGGTCTACTCAGCGCTGAGCCCTGTCCCTGTTTGTCACATGGAGGGGACTTTAATAGGATTTCAGCCCTAAGCCCCCCACTCATACATATGCCCCCCCACCCCCTGCTGATATCTCTGTTGCCTGGGGGAATTGTCAGACAGACAAGAGCATTGTAAGAAAAGAAAAAAATCATTTTGTTTGTCTTTTTTCTTCTTTTTTTTTCTTTTTTTATCCCTCCTTAATTGTCTGGGGCTTTGAATCAGTGAAGCAGTGTCGTGTGTGTGTTTTTTTGGTGGCGTGTGTGTCTTTGGTGGCGGTTGTGGTTGTGTGTGTGTGTGTGTGTGTGTGTGTGTGTGTGTGTGTGTGTGTGTGTGTCTTTGGTGGTGGGTATGTGTGTGTGTGTGTGTGTGTGTGTGTGTCTTTGGTGGTGGGTGGGTGTGTGTGTGTGTGGGAGCATACTACCACTGGCTCTGCGGTCGCCCCGGTAAGAGGGCAGTGTCTGCAGGAATGTTTAGCGCAGTGAGAGGGCAGCTTATTGGATATTTCATGTTTTTGTCTGAGGGGCTTTATTGCTGGTAGTTGCGGGAGGAAATCCAGGGGTGAGAGGATTATCTCCCGGCTTAACCCAACTTTTCTAATATCACATCATTCACTCCCACAGCTCCTTATCTACAGGCGTGTCAATGTCTTTTCTTTCTTTTCTTTATTTTGGGTTACAAACTCCCTTCTCCCCCTCCTCTTCCGGAAAGCACAGCATTATCGCCTCTTTTCCACACACACAGAGAGAGAGAGAGAGAGAGAGAACAGAGAGAGAGAGAGGGAGGGAGGGAGGGAGGGAGGGAGAGAGAGAGAGAGAGAGAGAGAGTGGCGATAGAGAGATTCCCAGGAGAAGGTGGTGGCACTTTTCCTTCCTGAGCCAGAAACAACAGAGGCTGATGGAGAAGAGAGGAAGAGAAATAAACTCTCTCCACCCTTTCGCAGCGCGGCGGCCCCGAGACGCTAAACGTATACAAATCACTCCCTGTTTCTGCCCTGTCGTTGTTACACTTAGCCTCAACATGATGAATGTCATTAATATCCACTTATCTGACACTTTTGAAAAACAATCCCTCACGCCGGCCATATTTGGATGTTTAAGATGATTTAAGTTTGTTTTTGTTCTCCTTTGGATGGAACCGTTGTTGGATGGAGAAGCCGTGGCTCATAGGAGGAACATTTCAGCACGTTGTTGAAGGAAGCTAGGCGTCTTCAGTCGCCTGACGAGGCCGTATCCATAGAGTCTTAACGGTGGTGGTGTTGAGTTGTGTTGATCTGACCGTAGCTACTTTCCTCCAGTTAAGTAGAGGAAGCCTGGACTGGATACAGCCAACGTGTGCGGTGGTGTCAGGTTAAAAAAAAATTGAAAAATGAAAAAACAACAACGATAGTTTTGTTTTTTTGCGTATCACCAAGGGAAACGGAGCTGTTGTGTATCTGTCTGGTTACACAAACAGCGCTACCACAGTGCCACTGAGCTGGCACCTCTGGTGTTGTGGATGTGGTTAGGCTTCTGGTACTGCAGGGCCTCTGACTGTAAAGTGAAGCATCCTACTGCTGCTGGCCTGGGGTATTGCACACATGCTGCTTTATGTTATTGTGTTTTTCATTATTACTATTATTATTATTATTATTATTATTATTGATTCATTGCAGTTTTGAGGAGCTGGCTTGCCTTAAGCATTTCATTGTCTATGTCTACGGCCTGGGGGACGGCAGGGCTCTCTGCTGATGATGTAGCTCTCACTACTGCAGACCCAGGCCACTATAGGGAGAGCACATCTGATAGTCTTTATAGAGAGGAAGTAGTAATTGTAAGCAGCCCCCAACCTTCCGAATACCCTGATACCCCCCCCCCCCCCCCCCCCTCTCTCTCTCTCTCTCTCCATTCCCTCTTTCTCTCCATTCTCGTTCTCCCTCTCTCTATCTTTCGTTCTCATTCCGTCTCTCACCCTTCCCTCTTCCCCCCCCCCTCCCCCCACGCTGCTGGTTGTCTTTGAAGTAGCCGTAAGTAGACTCTAAATGGACCGATAGGCTCCTCCATATCGTGCGAGGCTGCGTTTGGTCCGGCCCGGGTTCCCGCCAAAACACCCGAAGCCTGCGTCAGAACATTATTTTTTTTTCCTTTCCCTCTCTGGCAGTGAAATTGCTCCAGATTAGCATCCCTATCTAGCGTTGCCTTGAAGCCCCACCACCACAAACACCATGTTTGGTTTCTCTGTGGATTCCCAGGCCCTGATGGAGTGTGTGCGGGAGCACGAACGAGCCCGGGTGACTGACGTAGACCTTGTTTAGACAGAGAGACTGTGCATTTTCATCCTGAAACGGTAGCCGGAGGAGACAGCAGACCACTGGTGCTGTGGGAGTCTTCTCTCCTCGAAAAAAGTTGGGTTCTCATCTGTTTTTGTATTTTGTCTGTGTGCGTGTGCGCGCACGTGTGTTAGAAAGATAGCTCGTCCTCGCCTTGGACGGTGTTGTCCCTCGAAGGGAGAAGCTGTGTATGAGACGAGGAATGGCTGCAGATTAGCGTTGAGGTCAACAGCTCAGCAGTCTTCTGAGAAGTGATCTCATCTGAGTACGGGCACAGTGTGCCAGGCTTTCGAGTAGCGCTGACCTCAGGAAGGTAGTTAACTACACATCAAGACTGAGAAACACAAGCACAGCTCTCCGCTCAGACAGACAGACAGACTGACAGACAGACAGGCCAGATAGGTCCTCGGCAGTCTGGACGTGACCTCACGAGAGCCGCCAAAGTAGATATAACCTTACAAGTCAACTGCCAACCCCGTTCTAAAGGCTTCAAATAAACAAATTATTGTGGTTGTTCCCAGATCCAAACTGGCCTCAGGGAAAGCTGTCTTCATCCACGTCTTATGCGAGGACCAACTTTTCTTTTTTGTTTTGTTTTTGGACTCAATTCAAATGGGTCTCCAGGAAGGAGGCCGTACTTCCCAATACCCCGTTCCCCCCCCTCCCCAACTTTTTAGCGTCGAGAGTCAAATCTATTCACCATTGTTCCTGTCTATTTCCACAGCTATGGAAAAGCTGCGTTTTGTCTGGAGGAGCTGATGATGGCCAACCCGCACAATCACTTGTACTGTGAGCAGTACGCCGAGGTAAGTTCTTTCTCCCTTTTTTTTTTTGTGACTGCACGTCCGTCAGCACCCGTGAGGGGCCCTCGACTTCATGGAAATAAAATGTTACCTCTAACGTCAATGGGGGGCCCTCTCCGCCAAGGAGCCCGGTACATGGTGGCTGCACCTCACGTCAGCGCGGGGAAACATATGCCCTCATGAACGAGAGATGTGTTTACACCCGGTTGTCATGTCGTGCTTATTCAGATGCTGTGTAAGTCATGGCGTAATGTGTTAAGTTAACCCCCCTCCTACACAACCACCACCACCACCACCACCACTACCACTACCACACCACCACCACCACATTCACGGGTATATTATATGCCCTTATTCCCCCAGGTGAAGTACACCCAGGGGGGGCTGGAGAACCTGGAGCTGTCCAGGAAGTATTTCTCCCAGGCGCTGAGGCTGAACAACAGAAACATGAGGGCCCTGTTCGGCCTGTATATGGTGAGTTTTGGAGGAGGGAGGGAGGTAGGGAGGGAGCGGGGGAGGGGAGGGAGAGGGGTTGGATGGACAGAATGATGATTGGGGGGGGGGGGGAGTAAGAGAGAAGAGAGAGATGGAGAGGGAGACAGCAAGAGAGAAAAAGCAATGACTGTTTTCCTTTCCTGCGGTTTGTCAAATGTGGAGTCAGCTACTGAGTGTGTGTAGGGAGAGGGGCTCTCAGACAGGTCAGCTCACTCTACTGACTCAGACGGTGGACCCACCCCCTACACACGCACACACACTCAAGTCTTCCCCTCCAAGCTCTCTATTATGGTCATATTACCCCTTTGGCGGGACCCCTTTGTATGTTGATGACTCAAGTAAATAAAGCAGCGGCAGTACAGAAGGGAGGGAAAGAGAAAAAGAAGGATAGTTGTTAAAGTTATGTTAAATCACAATCACCCTAGTCACAACCTTGGCCCCGGTCCGGTGCGGGACGTGTACCGCTTTCATTCTGTCTGCACCAAACGGCCGTTTCATCTGCGTATTTATTTAAACAAGAAGATGTCCATTAACACCGATGGATCATATGTAAGTGAGTCCTGACATAAGAACACAAACGTAGAGAGCCAGGCCCAGCCAGTAAGGCAGATGGAGAGAGCCAGGTCCAGCCAGTAAGGCAGGCAGAGACAGCCAGTAAGGCAGATGGAGAGAGCCAGGTCCAGCCAGTAAGGCAGGCAGAGACAGCCAGGAAGGCAGGCAGAGACAGCCAGTAAGGCAGGCAGAGACAGCCAGTAAGGCAGTAAGGCAGGCAGAGACAGCCAGGTACAGCCAGTAAGGCAGGCAGAGACAGCCAGTAAGGCAGGCAGAGACAGCCAGGTACAGCCAGGAAGGCAGGCAGAGACAGCCAGTAAGGCAGGCAGAGACAGCCAGTAAGGCAGGCAGAGACAGCCAGTAAGGCAGGCAGAGACAGCCAGGAAGGCAGGCAGAGACAGCCAGGTACAGCCAGGAAGGCAGGCAGAGACAGCCAAGTAAGGCAGGCAGAGACAGCCAGTAAGGCAGGCAGAGACAGCCAGGAAGGCAGGCAGAGACAGCCAGTAAGGCAGGCAGAGACAGTCAGGTACAGCCAGTAAGGCAGGCAGAGACAGCCAGGTCCGTAGACATTAGACAGCCAGAGCAGTGGGAAGCTCCACACAGAGGGGGGACAGTGTTTCCTCCTCTACTGCTGAAACTAGGGGGTTCCCCCAGGCAGTCAAAATAGCTCCTACCAGGAGAGAGAGAGGAGAGAGGAGAGAGGGAGGGAGAGAGAGAGAGAGAGACTGACTTGACCACTGGAATCACTCACGGCTCCTTTCTAGGTGCTGGGGACATGAACAGGAAGGTCAGCGGTAGAATGGAGACATTCAGTCCCGTCGCCTGGCTTATTCCAGGGTTCTGGAATGTCCCGTTCACCTGGAGACAATGCAGCCCTTCATGGTCCCCGCCCCTGTCCAACCATCCACTGACGCTCGGATTTTAATGGCGGTTTCAGATGTGTGCTTGATCAACATTGGAAATAGTGCACGTACAGTATTTCTATGAAATGTCCTCAAACCTCGATGTTTAAGTCTGTGACAGGTGCAGTTGAAGGCAGTCGGCATCTTTTTATTTGGATTCCGTTGGTCAGAGCTATGTGTTCCAGAGCACCGTTCTCAGAGCACCTTTTATGCCATGTATGGCATGACAACAATAGTCAGTTTGAAAAATAAGCTTGTTGTCACACCAGTGGTGGGAGTACTCTTTACCATGATGGCTGTTTATACCAGCCTAGCCTAGCCTGTCTTCACCATGAATGCCATTATACACGGCTAGCATAGCCTAGCCTGTATTTACCATGAATGCCATTGTACAGGGCTAGCCTAGCCTAGCCTGCATTTACCATGAATGCCATTGTACAGGGCTAGCCTAGCCTAGCCTAGCCTAGCCTAGCTTGTCTTCACCATGAATGCCATTGTACAGGGCAAGCCTAGCCTGTTTTCATCATGAATGCCATTATACTGGCCTAGCCTAGCCTGTCTGAGACACACTGACATCATCCCATCCACCGCCTGGTCTGGTCTGGAGGGTATAAAGAAGAAAAGAATACGCTCACCAAAATTCCAGAAGCCAAACCGTTTTATAGAAAAAGAAGAAGAAGAAGAAGGCGAGGAGGGTAGGGGGTGGGGGGGGGGATCAAGGTTGATTGGTGTGTAGTTAAAGTTTCAGCACGTCCATGGGGAGGGCTTTGAAGTCGGGGCCCGCGTAAGCCCTCTGGGGTTAGCCCGGCGTAGAACCGATGGAAGGGAACGTGGGGGAAAGGCATGGGATTTGTGGTTCCGAGGGGAGCTGTTGGGGTGGGTCGGAGAGCATGATTCACAATCACCCTCCCCTTATCCCCCCCGTCCCCCTCCTCCTCACCCCCCCCCCCTCGCCTCCCCTCACCGCACCGCCGGCTCGAAGGACACGCTCGGCCCTGTCATCGCCCCGCGTCTACGGTGTCGGTGAAATTAGGGACCATTAAGTGACACTGCACACTAGGGCGGGGACGCCGGAGAGAGCTCACTTCCCCCCCCCCTCCCTGTAAACGTTTTCTCGTGCTTATTTCTCATCCCACCACGATGACGACCACGGTGGAGCGGTTGCACATTCGTCTCAGTTCTACTTTTTTATTGCTGTTTCACCAACTTTTGATATGACGACACCTCTCTTTCCTCTCCTCTCCTCCACGACCACCCCCCCCCCCCCCACCCCCTCTCTCTCCTGCTTTCCTCTCCCTTCTTCTTCTTCTCCTCCCCCTCCTCTCTCTGTAGTCTGCGAGCCATATCGCTGCCAGCCCTAAAGTTAGCGCCAAGGTGAAGAAGGACAACGTCAAGTACGCCGCCTGGGCCGCCAATCAAATAAACAGAGCCTATCAGGTGAGTCAAAGCGGGACGGGACAGGCGGGGGGGGGGGGGGGGGGGGGGGGGGGGCGTGTCTGTTGTTGATTTGTGAGAGGCTATTTTTCACTACCTACCTCATACCTTTTAAGTACTTCACACCTCCCTCACTCTGAGCTTGCATGCTTTTTTCCTCCTCAACCTGAGCGATCTCTCTCTGGTATGAGAGAACCCAATCCCTTCCTTACACTTGTTTCTTACACCTTCACTGTGAGAAGCTATAGACCCACCCAACCCCACCCCCCATCATCTGTGAGACCCCCCCCCCCCCCCCCTCTAAGAGGCCCTAGCCCTACTGAAGGATGTCTTCAACCAGGGGTGGAAGCCCAGTGTCTGAGGCTGTGAAGCCCCTGGTTGAGGTGGGTCGTCTCAGAGTGTGTTTGGGTACATTTCAGCTAATGTGTTGATTTAAGGCCACAAGGCCCTCTCTCTGACTCTACTGAGGACCTTGGGGCTCACAGATGGACTCCTATGTGTCGACACACACACACACACACATGCTCACGCAGACACACATGAATTACACTAGCTGATCCAGTGAAGCAGAGGTGTGTAGAGCTGGGGATATGGAGGTGAGAGAGTGGGAGATGTGGGAGAGAGATGAAGGTGAGGGAAAAGAAAGGGGGAGGGAGAGGGAGGTGAGGGGGAGAGAGGGGGAGGTGCCAGGTTCTACACAGCTGGAGGAGAGAAGGAAAGAGAGAGAGAGAGAGAGATGGAGAGAGAGGAGGGGGAAAGAGGGGAAAAAGTGAATCAGCCGCTCAGATGGTATCACAAAAAAAAAAGTTTACGCCGTTGCCATGGCACCTTAAGCCTATGGGTATTTAATAGAAACTCTGACTGCCATAAGGGGTGATACGCGCTGCTTATGTAGGCAGCACCAGTTAAACATGTATAAGCGGTTCTGTGCTCAGCATGTGTCAGGCCCCGTTGAGAGACTGGCTCCCCGCTGGGACACTAAAGCCTGCGTCTCGCCACACTCAACACTCTCTTTCCCTCCCGGAGAGACCGCCACACACACACACACACGCATGCAAACACGCATGCAAACACGCATACCCGCATACATACACACACACACACACACACGTTGAGCGCCCTCTTTCGTTTTTGGAGAGCAACACATGTACTCACTCACACTCACACTCACACACACACACACACACACACACACACACACACACACACACATTCAGCGCTCTCTTCCCCTTCTGGAGAGCACCACACACACACGCACACAGAATGCTATTCCCCTCCTGGAGGGCTCATGGCTGGCTGACGCTTGCCACACACTCTCTCAGCTTACTGACTGCTTGTGGTGGTTGTGTGTGTGTGTGTGTGTGTGTGTGTGTGTGTGTGTGTCTCCGTCTCCGTCTCCTTTCTCACTCTGAAACTTCAGGGTTGGTCTTCAGCTGTTGGTCGGATAAGGAATGAGACAAGTCTCCTGGGTACATGCATAAAGGAAAGCTTTTTTGTCTGTTTTTAGCCGTACTTACAGACAGAATCATACCGTTATCAGCCAGGGAACATCCTTCCCCCGCCTCCGCCCCCACCCCCCTTCGCCCCCCCGTCTCCTGGGCTTGAGAGTCTGCAACCTGTTGGGCTGGTGTGTTTGTTTAAGCAGCCTGGTAATGGTGGGGGTAGCACTGCACTGGGACCCCACCCGTGTGTGTGTGTGTCTGTCTGTGTGTTTTCATGTGTTTGTTTATGTATGTGTATGTGTATGTGTATGTGTATGTGTATGTATGTATGTGTATGTGTGTGTGTGAGCGCATGAAAAATAGAGGAAAAATGACAGGGCGCAAGGTTGACTCTTTCAAGGTTTTCTTTTTTTTCTTTTCTTTTTAAACGGGCACTAAGCTCTTTGAAAGGGAGCCGCTGTGAGGTGCGGTGTTGATCTGTGGGTGGGGGGGGGGGCGGGGGTGGAGTTCAGGGGGGCTCTTCTGTGGGCCTGGTCTGGCTGATTGATGGTGGTATTAAAGGCTAGCTGGTGTCAGTGTGCCACGTTTACGAGCCGTCGTACCTGGTCATTGTCATACCTCAGTTTGAGACGCGGGGCGGCAGGTGGAGTGGAGCAGGGCGGGGAGGAGAGAGAGAGAGGGAGAGGGAGCGGACATCTTCCAGGGGTCAATGGGACTGACTGTAAAATATGGAATTGGTGTGTCTGGGGGTGCGTGTGTCAGGGTGTGTGTACGCACGCGTGTGTGTGTGTGTGTGTGTGCACGTGATCTGTAACAGATGTAGTTAGCGTGTGTGCCTGTGTGTGTGAGAGCCATGCCCCGTAAACATGGGGAAAGACCCCAGTGTTGTTAACTGGTGCAGAGGGAGGGTCCGTCAGTGTCCCTGAACAGCCTGCCCTCCTGCCACCCCCCCCCCCCCCCCCCCCCCTCCTTGACCAGAGTCCCTCCCCCCCCGATTACATCACCCTCCGCTGACTCACTCAGGCCACATTTCCTTGATGTCTCAAACGAAGACGTGTCACCGTCTCCCCTGTCCTCCCCTCATTGGTGGAGGCATATTGCTAGGTTATTAGAGTCGAGGCCTGAAGTTAATACGGTCCCCGTCACCTCGAGGCAGAGGAGATAATTGGCTTTCTGACGTGGGGTAATGGAGCATGAGGAAGCAGGCGGGGAGACCGCGGCGACCCTCCACCCCGCACGGCTGTATGAGTCACACTGACGCCCCCAAAACGACTTTCGTGAAAGGTAGGCCTACACTTGACTTGGGACTAAATAGGCTACCCTCTGAAAGGTAGAATAGTAAAATGAGCAAAAGGGGAGACGCTGTGAGAGACTTTTATTTTAAAAAACTAAACAAAAAAACAGTGATGCAACAAATCCAAAACCAAAGACTTTCAGAGATGACAGTCGAAGATGACGCACTCTGAAAAAAGCATTAACAGAAGTCAAGTCCCCTGCGGTGCTTGTGCTGAATGTGATTTCAACTGGGTACATGCTTGACAGTGTGTAGGGACCTAAAGTCCTACAATCAGCTTGTTGAATGCAGTCAGACTCAGAAGAATGTTATTTTGTCCAGTGGTATATAGAGGATCGAAGTGTGTGTATGTCTGTGTCTGTGTGTGCCTCTGCGTGTGTCTCTGTGTGCGTGTGCGCCCGCGTGTGTTAGTCGTCTCTCGGGGGACTCATCTTTCATTCCTGAGGGACATGTAGAATGTGCTCCTGGGTCCAGAAACAGCACAGCCATGTGGGAGAAACTCAATCCCCTTGCCTCTGCATGGGCCCGGCCTGGGTAATGGTGTTTTCATAATGATTTAATTGAGAAAGGGCTCAAGTTGCCTTCACTGCTTGTGTCTGTGTGCTGACACATCTGCAGCTCTCCACAAACACACACACACACACACACACACACACACCAGATGTTGCTGCTTACCACCCCCCGTGCAGATATTAGGACGCTTGCCCTGATGTGCTGTGTGCTCAAATGGCACTTCTTCTAATAGAAAGGGAGAGATACGCTGCACTAATGCCTTCATCTTAGCCTAGGGTAGTTTGTGAAGTGGTAAGGCTGAGAGGATTCCCTCGCGTTGATAATAAGTGTGTGTGTGTTTGTGTGATGGAGGCCAGGGTGACCTGATGATGACTCATAGCCCCCCTGCCCCCAGTCTAGGCCCCAGCCACAACAGCACATAAAACCTGCTCCTAATCTCTGACCCTTTTGGGGAGGGGGCAGGACTTCCTGTGTCACACACACAGTCCCTCAGACACACACACACACACACACTCAGACAGACACAAACACGACCTCAGACAATGACACCGCTTATGCAACAGTCCAGGAACGTCCCTGACAGTGGTAGTTATGTGTTCTCATGGCCTCCTCGCCGTGTCTCAACAACCAGGTGAAGCAGTGTTTCATCATGCTATGTGTGATGTGGGAAGTTCCATCACTACTACAGGTCCGTAGCGAGGCTCGAGCGGTATCACACTGGCCACGTGCTAGTTTCCGTCTCTGTCTCTTTCTGGCTTTTTCCAAGGGTTTGGATTGATATGTTTTTACTTGTTTTAGTGGAGCGTGAGAAGGCCGTGAGGTTATCACGGACTGAAAGTGAGCGATTGAGTGTGTTGGCTCCGGAGGCCGCGTTTGGCTGAGGGACGTGATGAGCTGATGTTCTCTCTCTCTCTCTCTCTTCTGTCATGCAGCTGGCGGGTCGCGGGACCAAGGAGAACAAATGCTCCGTGAAGGCCGTGGAGGAGATGCTGGAGTCCATGCAGATCATGTCCTAGAGGCCCCACCCCCACCCTCCCCCTCCAACACCCCCCTTTCCATGGCAACATGGCAGCTCTGTTGTCTCTACACTATGAATGCTCCCACCCCCCTCCCCCGCCAAGACTGGACCACCCCCACCCACCACCCCACCTCGGCCCTGTTTTTTAGATGATTTAGAGCAGGTAGAGGAAACAGCTCCCCCATGTCCAGACCAGGGACTGAGCTGTGAATAGAAGGATAACTTAGGCTGTAAATGCTACTGAGAAAGAGAGGGGCAAGAGAGGTCCGTCTGTCGACAGCCTGACAGGACTGTCCGCCCTCAGAGATCTCTGTGTGTCTGTAAATGAAACATTTTTATTGTAACATTAGTCTTCTCTTTTGTCAGTCCATCAAGATGTCTTAATAAAGGATTGATTGAATTGTTTGCAACTGTTCGCCGTGTTATTTTATGGGTTGTTCTCTATGGGTGGCGTCATCTGGGTTTTTGTAGAATCAAGCTTTCATTTCAACACGTAGACACCACCCCTAAATTGTGAATGATTAGTTATGTTGATTAGTTACCCATAGGATTACAATAATGAGTATCTTGATCATGAAATACCTTTTCTGTTCTGTTTTGTATTGCGAACCTGATTGAGCTCCAGCCACCCTCTAGTGTTCCCCACCAACCAAACAGAGGAATCTGTTTAAACAATTCCAGTGAGCGGTATGGGAGAAGCGTTCTCATTAAACAGCCAGCAGAACTAGAGGCTAACAGCTTTCTCACACTGGATCCACCTGGGGTCCGGCCCTTCAATTACCCACCCAGACACCGTCAGAGCTGGGCTGTAATGTGAAGGAGGGAGGGAGAGAGGAGAACACCTCTGTCATTTTAGTTTAGACTAGAGAGACCCAGAGAGCACACTGCCAGTGCCAGTAATTAAAATATAGAGGAAGAGAAAAAAAAATGTAATTCATAAATCTGGGAACGTTTATAATGGTGGAAGGAGGAAAAAAAGAAAAGAAAAAAAGATGTGTATGCCGTGAAAAGCAGGTCTGGTTTCCTACAACCCCGGCCTCGTTTGTAATTGTCGAACGCGGGTTGGGTGGGTTGGGTCCCAATTGAACGTCTTATTTCTCACTCACCCGTGCAGGGTCAGCTGCTACTTCCATCTCCTTTGTTTATTAAGTCGCGACAATTGTCTCATAATTTCACTTCGCAGACTGATGGAAAAGTCGAGTGTTGAGTTTATGGCCTCTTTTGGACAGTGTTTTGAATTGAATAAGGTCGTGAGCTCAAAGCCGTGGTGAGGAAAGACATTTTCTCCTCAGCTTTAATACCCTGGTCAGTGAAGTGTGTGTGTGTGTGTCTGCGTTTGATTTTCGAACTCCATTCTGGCCAAACCTGATGAAAGCCAAAGGAACTTAGAGCAGAAATGGTCAGTGTTTTTTTTTTATCTGAATAGATATAGCACTTCTCATGTAGTTAAATACCACTCCAAATGAGAATGGGCCTAGGTTCGAATACTGGAGCTAGTTGGATAATGAATGACACGGGACAGCAGTTTAGAAAAATGTGTATACCGGCCTGTATTAAACTTTTGATCGATCATAAACAAAATACAAAAACAAAACAGTTGTCCCCACAAAATGACTTCATACAATTACACACAGATTGTAAGTATCATATACCCTGGGTAGCCTATATCTCAGGTGCACCCTCACTATACTGGCTTCTAGAGAAACACACTGGACAAAACACTGTGTTAACAGTTAAATGTGTTTGAACCAATACATCATAAGGTGTCAACCAAATTAATAAATCTTCCCACAGTTAACACTTTTAAACCCTCTGCATAGGAAACAGCAGGTGAGTGAAGCAACTTGAATGTCCTTTGCACTGCTGTGGACTGAGCAGCGAGTGCTTTGTCCTACCACAGTCACAAATTAATTATGCCTGCATCCAGCAGTTATTGTAGATGTTTGTGCACCGCGTCTATATCTTGCGGATGGGTGGGTCTTGCTCATTGTTTAAAGGGAGTGTTGTCACTGAGCTTAATATGATGCTTGACTTTGTCAGTGTGCCCAAAGTCTAGATCATGTTGGGCAAACACTTCAGGCAACTTCCGTTTCTCTGCTATTCTTTCCTTCCTTTCAGGTGGGAGGGAATTGCCAAAGTTGAAATTGAGCTTGGAAGTAGACTGTCGCTGACTGTCAGTGGAGACTGCCTCGTTCACACCATGCTCTTTCTTCATTATCTGAATAGCCTTCACCTCAGCCATGATGGTGTTTGGGGGAATAGCTATATCATGGTCTGATTCGTTTATGATGACGATTGGTAAACGACAAGGCTATTTGGGAGGCAAGGTGAGGAGACAACTGCCGACCAGTAATCCCCCCGGCAAGGATGTTGCTGAATCTGATGGCAGCTCAATGACGACCTCCCTCTCTATGAGAGGACCTCTCACTTTGACTGCTCCCTCCAAAACAACAGTATGACCTGCTGCAATGACCTCGGGAGCTTTCCCCGGTAACTTCACCCAACCAAGAACTTCATTGCCTCGTTTTTGTCTACGTTTCAGGATTTTCAACACAGCCTTATAACCAAGATGTGTAGGCTTGTGGTCGGCACCCTGCACAGGGATATGGGAGTATAGTACATCCAGGTTGTTTGTGCCAATCAAAACTTGGTCATAACCATGTTTGCGAAGGTTAGGGACCACCAGGGCTAGTGTTGGTATTTCAATGTCAACTCCAACAAAATTCTTAGGGAAGATAATGTTGAGTTCAACGTATCCCAAATAAGGGACTTGTTGACTGTTCGCACACTGGACTTCAAGTAGGTCAGTCAAAGACTTGATGTCATGGCTGGAGAGGTGTTTCTCTACACAGGAACAGTAGTCACTTGTGACCCAGTGTCTAAAAGACAATTTGGTTAATTGCCTGAAATTATTACTGCAGCTATACACATAGTACTGACAGGCCCTGGAAGTTTGGCTCCATGTCATTCTACTTTTGCAGGTCTCAGTGAGGCCTGGGTTCTGGGCTTGAGACATGGTTGTCGATACTCAGTTCCTGACTGTCCCTCAACAGGAGCTGACCTTGTGGGGGTACCTGATTTGTCTACATATTCTGTGAATATTGCTGATGAAGAAAGAGAAAGCACTGGAACTGTGAGCATGGAAGTTGTTGACACAGCCACAGTAATCATCAATGCTGTCACCAAAAAGGAGGATGGCTCCCGTGTCTACAACAAAAAAACAACTGCAACTGTCTGTTCTGCTTTAAGTCTTTTAGGAAAATGGCAAAACATCTGGTACACATTCAAACGAGTGGGACGTATAAAGGGCATTGATTGATTGATTGATAGATACTTTATTTATCCCCGTGGGGAAATTCATTGTGCCGCGCCACTCCACTAAAAACCACACATAACAACACAACACAACATAAAGGACAGACAACAACACTGGGACAGCCATGTACAGTATATAAAAAACAGTGAGATCTGATATAAAAATGGATTAAAAGGATGGCTATAGTTATTTATATTAAAATACTAAAAAAGTGATGATGATGATTAAAATAAATAATAAATACAAATTCAGGAGCCTTGACCCCGACTGCTACTTTAGTTGCCATTGAACAGTCTTAGTGCAGCCGGGATAAATGATTTTTTATATCGCTCCGTCCGGGAGCGGATCGTAATGAACCGCCCTCTGCGGCGGCTGCTGGTTTGCCCAGCGAGGACATGATGGAGGGGGTGGTTGGGGTTGTCCCTGATGGACAGCAGCTTACTCCTAGTCCTTCTCTCCACCACCGTCCCCAGAGAGTCCAGGCTCCTTCCCACCACTGAACCCGCCTTTTTTACGAGCTTGTCCAGCCGTCCGGTATCCCTCTTGGTGATGTTTCCCCCCCAGCAGACTGCAGCGTAGAAGAGAATGCTGGCCATGACAGACTGGTAAAACATGGCCAGCATCTCTCCACACACTTCAAAAGACCTAAGTCTTCTTAAGAAGTACAGCCTGCTCTGGCCCTTCTTATAGAGTGCCTCTGTGTTGGTGGACCAGTCCAGTTTGTCGTCCAGATGCACCCCCAGGTACTTGTAGGTCTTCACCACCTCGATATCCTCGCCCCGGATGTTAATGGGCAACCGAGGTGGCTTAGACCTACGGAAGTCTATAACTAGCTCCTTGGTCTTGGTTTGGTTGAGGAGCAGACCATTCCTCTCGCTCCAGACGCTGAAGGCTCCTATCAGATCCCTGTACTCCCCCTCCCGTCCATCCCTCACGCACGCCACTATGGCTGTATCGTCAGAGTACTTCTGTACGTGGCAGGACTCAGAGTTGTAGTTGAAGTCTGATGTGTACAGGGTGAACAGGAAGGGAGCCAGCACAGTTCCCTGCGGAGCCCCGGTGTTGCTCACTACTGTGTCCGAGACACAGTTCCCCAGCCTGACTGACTGTGGCCGTCCAGTGAGGTAGTCCATGATCCAGGATGTAGTGGAGGGATCAACCCCCATATCTGAAAGCTTCTCTCGGAGTAGAAGAGGCTGGATGGTGTTAAAGGCACTTGAAAAGTCAAAGAACATTATCCTCACCTGACTTCCCGGCTCATCCAGGTAGGAGTAAGCACGATGGAGGAGGTAGAGGACAGCGTCATCCACACCAACTTTTTCCTGGTACCCGAACTGCAGGGGATCACGTGCATGTTCAGTCTGTGGTCTCAGATGTCTCAGAAACAGCCGCTCCAGTGTCTTCATACTATGTGAAGTGAGGGCAACCGGTCTGTAGTCGTTGAGCTCGGCCGGGCGCCCAGTTTTGGGTACTGGCACGAGACATGATGTTTTCCACAGAACCGGCACCGTCCCTGACTGTAAACTCAGGTTGAAGAGCTTCTGGAGGGGCTCAGCCAGTTGGTCTGCACAGACCTTCAGCAGCCGCGAGCACACCCCATCAGGACCCGCCGCCTTTCCAGGGTGCAGCCTCTTCAGCTCCGCCCTTACCTCCTCCACTGTGAGGGACAGGGGGGGAGGGCTTGGTGGGAGAGGGGGGGAGAGGAGGGGAAGGGGAGGGGAGGGGAGGGGAAGGGGGCCCAGCCGTGCTGCCGAGCCTGTAGCTGTGGGATGTGGGGGAGGCTGGTGAAGCGGGAGAGGTAGTGGGAGGGGCAGCAGGGACAGAGTAGGCACCGGCCGCTGAGTCAAACCTGTTAAAAAAGTGGTTGAGCTCATTGGCCTTAGCCAAGTCTGGGACCGCTGCCTGACTGTTCTTCCGTTTGTAGCCGGTGATGGTCTTCATCCCCTTCCACACCTCTCTGGTGTTGCTGTGTTGCAGCTTCCTCTCCACCTTGTTCTTGTAGTCCACCTTGGCCTGTTTCATACTCCTCTTCAGCTCTTGTTGTATCAGCCTGCGCTTGTCTCTGTCCCCCTCTCTATAGGCAGCCTTTTTTTGGTTCAGTAGTAGCTTGATGTTACAGGTAATCCATGGTTTATTGTTGGGAAAGCAACGCACCGTCCTCGTCGGAACTATCATGTCCCTGCACCATGTCAAATAGTCAGTGCAGCAGTCAACCATCCTGTCCACAGCTGTGCGCCCCCTATTACCTTCTGTGTTCTGTAGTTCCACCCAGTCTGTGCATTCATAACAGGCCCTGAGGGTCTCACAGGCCTCCGGTGTCCACTTCCTGAGTGTCCTGGTGGTCACAGGCTGCCTCATAACACAGGGTTTGTAGGAGGGCTGGAGTAGGACCAGCATGCATCCAAAGGGTTCCAAAGTGCACTGGAGCTTCTAGTGCAAAAGAGGGAAGTGTGTGGAGCCCTAAACGACAATGTGTACCTGTTTGCCAGGCCGTTATTCTCACTACAGAGGTTCGGACTGCATTCGCACCTTTGTGAAAGCTTGCAAAGCGAAGAATCCTGCTGCGTGTTGTCATCCACAAAGTATGTGTCATCCACATAGCAACACTCTCTACAGTCCTGAACATGAACGAAACAGAAATGGACCGGTTCGCTAACTTCATGGGGCATGATATTCGAATCCATCTGCAACATTATCGCCTGCCTGAAGCGACCTTGCAACTTGCCAAAATAAGTAAAATCTTAATGGCACTAGAACAAGGGAGATTGGGGGACTTTAAAGGAAAGAACCTGGACCAGATCGAGATAGATCCTCAAGAGAAAGTCCAGACATACAGTGATGACGATGAATGGGGAGATGGGAACGATAATTCAGAGAACCGAGGACTGGCAGAGAACCGAGTTACAGAAGTGATGACACCATCTGAGTGAAGTGATGTCACCACCCAGAAGTGTGATGGTCAAAGTCAAGGTCAAAGTCCTCCGAAGGTCGCAAAGCTGCCAAAAATAAGAGGTGGGAGACCAAAGACATCCAAGCAAATGAATGTGGAGATGGTGAGGATAACCCAACTTCATCAGGACTGGCAGAGGACCGAGTTACATAAGTGATGCCACCACCCAGAAGTATGATGGTGATGCCCTCAAGGTCAAAGTCCTTCGAAGGTCTCAAAGTTGCCAAAAAGAAGAGGTGGGAGACCAAAGAGATTCAAGCAGTGGAGAGGCACCTGCTGAAGTTTGTCCATGCATTGCATGTCCCAGGAAAGTTGGATTGCAAAAATGTTTTGCAGGCTGAGGTGTTGGCTCTAAAAGATGGACTGGATGTCTATTAAATTCTACATTCATAACCGTATAACGGCACTAGGTCCTAACAGATGGACACGTAAATGTTCTTTATACAGTTCTAGTTGTGTTTCTCTGTCTCCCCAATATTCTTCATTTTTGTATTTTATATTTTTGTGGTGTATTACAAAAAGATGGACGTGTATACAATTGTAGTTCTGTTTCGCTCTCTGCCCCCAATATGGCACCTGTTGGAAGTTTGGCTCCATGTCATTCTACTTTTGCAGGTCTCAGTGAGGCCTGGGTGTTACGTCTGTGTTTACGACAGTTTGGGCTTTACGACATGTGCCGTATTACGTTTTGTGTGACACTCGTGTTTGATTAAATGGAGTCGCCAGCTCCGACTATAAGCTCTGAGTTCGACTCCGTTATTGAACATAACATTGGCGACGAGCGATGGCTGATTGTTCTCTACCAACACCCCCTCCTTTCCTAGCAGTCCCGGCAGAACCACCGATTCCGTGGGGCCGCTGGATTTCCTCTTTCGAAACATACATCCTAGCTGCCGGCTTGGAGGATGTATCAGACAAGAGGAAATATGCGCTGCTGCGGCACTGCCTGGGAACGGAGGGTCAGCGCGTGTTTGAAACACTTGGCCCTGCGGCGAGATACACAGACGCTGTGGAACTATTGAAGCAACACTTTGCCCCTCCACAAAGCGCTCTTCTCCGCCGCGTCATATTCAGACGAAGACACCAACGAACAGGTGAGACAGTGACACAGTATGTGGCTGATCTGCGGGGTTTGGCGAGCGTATGCAAGTTCGGGACATTACAGAACGAAATGATAAGAGACCAACTCATCTTACACACGAACTGTGACAAGATTAGGGCAAAACTGTTACTGGAAAATGATGAACTTACATTATCAGCAGCTCTGAACATGGCGGTCCAGGTTGAAACAGCTTTAGAATGTGCAGTTAGTTTTTCAGCCTCTCCCAGCTCACCGGCAGAGGGCGCGCACAGCCTACAGGTGCCCCTCCTCCACGTGAGTGCAACCAGCGGCGGGGAGAGCATTTTACTGGCCTCTCGGTCACGCGACCAGCCACACCAGCCGTGTGGGAATTGCGGCTCTTCTGCACACAATTCAAGAGCTCAGACATGCCCAGCCCGTGGTAAAACCTGCTCCAACTGCGGGAGACTAAACCACTTTCACAAGGTCTGCAGGTCTGCCCCAGCTAGAGCTTCCCAGTCACCTACCACAGTCATCCATAATGTCAGCTCAGGACGAGCGCCATTCAAAACATGCTCGTTGATGGTTGGTGATGTCACTCTGCCGCTCCTCCTAGACACTGGAGCCACAGTGTCCCTTGTGAACTTGACGACCTATACACAGTTCTTCTCCCATGTGCCCCTGGGGTTGCCCTCCACCACCCTGCGTGGCTATGCCAACTCTAAGATTGACATTGTGGGCTCTTTTCAGCTGCCTGTGAAGTACGGGGAGAGGACACTGCCGGCTTTCAGGTTCAACGTTGCACGCCACGGGACCAACTTGTTAGGCCTCGACCTGTTCAACGCCCTCGGTTTCACCCTGCTAGACACAGCTGGCTCAGAGATTCACACCGTTTCCATCCCCTGGCAGCAACAGTGGCCTGCGCTGTTCAGCGGTGTAGGCTGCCTCGACACTTTTGCCCACCAGCCTCTGTTAGATCCCACAGTGATGCCTGTTATACAGCCCCTCCGCCGCTCCCCCCTGGCTCTCCGCGATGACATCTCCTCTCAACTACAGAGCATGCTCGATAGCGACATCATTGAGCAGGTGAATGCATCGCCTTGGATCTCCAACCTGGTGGTGGCGAAGAAGAAGTCTGGGGGGCTGCGCATCTGCGTGGATCTGAGAGCGGTAAACAAGGCCATCATCCCTGACAAATACCCCCTGCCAACGATAGAGGAGCTCACCGCCCAGTTCTACGGGTCCAGCGTGTTCTCTAAACTGGACCTCCGTCAGGGTTACCTCCAAGTGCCACTACACCCCGAGAGCCGCAACCTCACAGCGTTCATCACTCACAGAGGGGTTTTCCGCTACAAACGCATGGCTTTCGGTTTAAGCTCCGCCCCCAGCTGCTTCCAAAAGATCATGGCCTCCATCTTCGCTGGGATCCCAGGTGTGGCCATCTATCTTGATGACATCGTGGTTCACGGGGCCACCGTCGAGAGCCACGACGAGCGTCTCCACAGTGTGTTCAGTGCATTGGCCAAGCATCACCTGACACTCAATGGTGAGAAGTGTGTATTCGCTGCCCCAGCCATCGACTTTGTGGGGTTCCGCCTCTCAGCTGATGGCACGTACCCGCTGCACTCGAACACCGAGGCCATCCATCATGTCCCGGAGCCCACCACAGCCGCTCAGGTGGCCTCCTTTCTAGGCATGACGGCGTACTACCTCCGTTTCCTGCCACAGTACTCGGCCACAACCACACCGCTGCGGAAGCTGTTGAAGCATGACGAGCCCTGGCTCTGGACGTCTGCCTGCTCAGACGCCGTACACCTCCTGAAGGCCCAACTCACCTCGCCACCGGTCCTGGCGCATTTCGACCTGGCCAGCCCCACTCTTGTCACGTGCGACGCCTCTGCCACAGCCATTGGTGCGGTGATGTCCCAGCTGCAAGGGGGGGTGGAGAGACCGATCGCCTTCGCCTCCCGTGCTCTCAGCCCCACGGAACAGAAGTACTCGGTGGGGGAGCGGGAGGCCCTAGCATGCCTCTGGGCATGTGAGCGCTGGCACATGTACCTCTATGGACGGCTATTCACACTGAGGACAGACCACCAGGCCCTCATCACCCTCCTGGCCACGTCTGGCACCGGTCACAAGCCACTCCGCCTCCACCGCTGGGCCGACCGCCTGCAACAGTACAACTATCGGCTACAGTTCACGCCAGGACGAGACAACGTGGTAGCCGACTTGCTATCACGCGCAATCCCCAGCCCACCCACAGCCCCAACCTTGACCCCCGGACTGGACCAGGCTGAGCATGACCTCGTCCAGCTCCTCCACACACCCCTTCAGGAGACGGTGTCGCTGAAGGAGCTCCGGGATGCCTCAGCCGATGACCCCACCCTCTCTACACTCTCAACCTACATCACACAGGGGTGGCCGGTAAGAGTACCTGACGAGCTACTCACTTACTCCAGGATCAGGGAGGAGTTGTCGGTTTGGAATGACACCTGTGTCGCTCGCGGGTTCTGCACTGTGGTCCCAGGTGTCCTTCGGGCGCGTATCCTTGCTATGGCGCACGAGGGTCACCTGGGCATAGTCAGGCTCAAACAGCGCTGTCGTGAGGTTGTGTGGTGGCCAGGCATCGACAGGGAACTCGAAACCCTGGTCAAGGATTGCACTGCCTGTCTCCTTAGTGGTAAGACCAGGGCTCCAGCTCCACCCCCGCCCATGCAGCCGTTGGACTGGCCATCTCAACCCTGGGAGCACCTGCAACTGGATATCTGCGGCGAGCTGCATGGGGTACCACATCACCAGCGTTTTCTCGTTGTGACCTACGACCTCCACTCTAAGTGGCCAGAGGTGACACCTGTGGGCTCGGTCACAGCAAAGGTGCTGATCGACATTCTCGACGCTCTGTTTGCGCGTTGGGGCCTGCCCAAGAGGATCACGACTGACAACGGTCCTCAAATGGTTTCCCATGAACTGTCCTCCTATCTAGTGGGTAAAGGGATCCACCACATCCGCACAGCGTTCTACCACCCTGCTGCGAACGGGGGAGTGGAACGGCTGAACCAAACACTGAAGAATGGCATCAGGGCCCACCTGGCACAAGGGTGCACGGTCACCACCAGCCTCCTCCAGACGCTGTTGCATTATCGGGCCACGCGACACGCCACTACAGGAGTCTCCCCAGCCTCCCTCATGCTGGGGCGGGAGCTCCAGCTGCCTCTCGATAGGCTCCGCCCTACACTAGCTCAGCCCCCGGTCCATCCAGTTCAAGCCACAGTCACCAAACACCAGCGCTTGATGAAGGATCGTTTCGACAGGGCCAGACGTGCTAGGCCACCTGTCATCGCTGTGTCGGACTGGGTCAGGATCCGACGACCTCATCGGGACAACAAACTCCAGTCGTTTTGGTCTGACCCTGTCCAGGTCAGCAAACAGCTTGGCCCGGCCTCGTTTAGGCTCGCCGACGGCACTCGCTGGCATGCTACCCGCCTGCGTAAGGTGCAGCCTCCCCCTGGCCCAGCGCTGAGTGTGGCCTCTTCCACAGTCTTGCCAACCGCACGGTTGGATGAAGCGGCAACCCCGGCCTACCAGGCTCAGCCCCAAGGCGTGGAGCCGCCACCAGTGGCTGTGGCTGCACCAGAGCCACGTCTGGTTCGAGCACGCAACAGGCCCGAGCACTTGCGTGATTACATGACTGAGTATCACACCTAGGTTGTGTGAGGGGGGGGGAAATGTTACGTCTGTGTTTACGACAGTTTGGGCTTTACGACATGTGCCGTATTACGTTTTGTGTGACACTCGTGTTTGATTAAATGGAGTCGCCAGCTCCGACTATAAGCTCTGAGTTCGACTCCGTTATTGAACATAACACTGGGTTCTGGGGTTAGGACATGGTTGTCGATTCTCAGCTCCTGACTTTCCTTCAACAGGAGCTGACCTCAGTTTAAATCATCAGTTGAGGTTTGCTGAGCATCCCATTGCTGTTGTTTTTCCCTCAGCCATTCTTTCTTTTCAGCAACCAATGAGGGGTTTGGCTCCCTGTCACAGTTTGGTCTAATATGTCCGTCTTCCCGCACTGTAAACAGTACCATGATCGAGGCTTGTTTCTTAGCTGACTACTGTGGCCAGACTGCTGTCCAAGCTCTCGTGTGGCATGCTTCGATGGTTTCTGTTTAGCAGCTTCTCCAGAAGTGACTGGTTTTGTAGGTTTCAAGCTGGCAAGCTGAAGGATTGCAACCTGCTTCTTCAACTGTTCCTTTTCAGAAGTGGGGTCAGAAGTACATTCAGAAGGGACGCAGGCCCATGCTCTCTGAAGATGTGTCATTACCCGATGCTTAGGGACAGGCAAGGGCTTTTTAGATCCAGCTAAGTGTTGTTGCATTCGAAGCACCTTCGCAGCCTGTTTATCTTCCTCAGTCCGCAGTGAGCGTAGTAGGTCTGCGAAGGAGGGTGGATCCTTCTTTTTCTGCTCTAGCTGGAGGTCTGCAATTAGAGCATCAGCCCAGCAGCCTCTGCAAAACTGCCGTAAGAAGTGACAGTCTAGCTCATCTGTAGGGACACCGCCTTGTCTATTTGCAGTGCTCAATGCTACCTGCAGTCTTTGGAGATAACTGGAAGGTTTCTGGATAATGAATGACACAGGACAGCAGTTTAGAAAAATAAGTAGACCAGCATGTATTCAACTTTTGATCAATCATAAACAAAATGAACAAAATACAAAAACAAAACAGTTGTCCCCACAAAAGGACTTCATACAATTACACATAGATTGTAAGTATCATATACCCTGGGCAACCTATATTTCAGGTGCACCCTCACTATACTGGCTTCTAGAGAAACACACTATCTTCAGAGGGCTCAATGGGTTGACGCACCACCTTGGAATGCACTGAACATCTCCCAAAAAACCTGACCTGTATGACACATGGTCAGAATACTTTATAAGCTAAATGCAAATATTACAATTTGTTACATAGGACAGCATCAATATAATTACATACATAGGGCAACTTTAATGCCCAACCATACAAAACAAATTCGGTTTTGCTATTGAATTCACTTAACAAAAACACATTTTAGAATGGACTTCTCACCAAAGAAAGGATCTCCGTCACATGCCGTGTGCTGAAGCCACGAGGCGACCACGATCGGCTACAAAACGTGAAAAGCATGGCGGACAGAAATTACTGTCTAGTTTAGACTGCTTGTGTTCGACGCCAAATAAGAAATAAAACACCTGCTGCATACAAACTACATTGGTACAAAATAGCAATAGTTTGAATAATATAAAACCGTAAAATGCTTAAAAGCTGCAACTTACATATTTTACCGTGCTTCTATTATGTTGCGTAGCAAGCTAGCTAGCACAAGCTTAGCAGCTAATATTCTCCATGTTAAATGCCAACACTAACGCTGTGGCTAATATCATCCACACAAGTTATAAGTTTAACTCACCGACAAAACCTCTCATTAAATTAAAGTCCCTCACGGGAAGCTACCGGCAATGCAGTGACTTTAATGTGTTATCAGATCTCGATATAAAGATGTTTTTGTTCTTTCGGATAATAGACTTCCACTTGTTGTGCACTCGCCGCACCATTGGTGAATGTGATCTGTCCATCATGCCGTTCTAATATCCTAATTGGTTCATTTATTACTTTTTAGCACCAAATTATATTTTAGCAGTTTACATTACTTTGAGTGCAGATTTATTTTCTCTAAATTATGAAATATTTCATACCCATTATGTGACCTGGGTTACATAGACTATATTTCTTTCCAGAAACTGCTGAGTCTGAATGAATTTTTCAGAGCTGCAGTATGAAAGGATGTTTGATGATTGAGAGAGAGAAAGTAATGTACTCGCTGATCCGGGTTTTCTATGTCAACGATGCCTGTACTTGTCAAGGTCATGACATGCCAATAAATGGTCAGTAAAGCTTGTCAATCACTTTGACGTGTGTGTGATCAGTTCACAGGCACACTGACAAGAGAACACACATCCATCCTGATGCAATAGTGCCATCTGTAGTTAGGGGGTAGAACTAACTAGCAGAACTTCCCTACTAGAACAAGCCAATAGGTTTAAGAGAGGGGATGATGACGATGAGCATCTCAGAGATTTCATT
>NC_137680.1:13477167-13499667 GCF_963989245.1 Nansenia antarctica | reverse complement strand
AGAGTGTTGAGATGGAGACTGAGGATTTCACACACACGCACACACGCACACACACCACACACACACACACACCACACACACACACACATACACGCGCACACACGCACGCACGCACACACACACACACACCACACACACACACACACACACACACACACACGCATGCACGCACACACACACACACACACACACACACACACACACACACACACACTCACCACATACGCATTCACACGAATGCATGCATGCACGTGCACACGCACACACACACACACACACACACACAAACACAGACATTCTACTCAAAGTAAACTTGGCAGGAGTGAGATACTACCATCTGCTTGTGGGGAGAGGGATATGGCAGAGGGTCGACCACAGGCAGCCAAGGTAATAGTGATGGGTTCCACTCAGTCTCTATCTCCCAGACAGACAGCCAGGCAGGCAGGCAGACAGACAGTCAGACAGGCAGGCAGATAGACAGACACAGAGACAAACAGACAGACAGGCAGACAGGCAGGTATACAGGCAGACACACAGACAGAGAGAGAGACAGACACATAAACAGACACATAAACAGACAGACAGACAGACAGACAGAAGAGGCTCTTCATCCCACATACCAGACCATACCAGACCATATCAGACTAGCTTCTGCTGGAGCAGGCTGACCAACTATCAGGAAACTACTCACTAGTACTAAAATCCCTTTTACTATGGTGAAGCAAGGGCCTTGCTGGATAGAAACTTCACAGCTTGCTTGTGTAACTTGTTTACTTGATACAAAGCACATGCTGAGATGATGGATGTACTGTAACAGCTCATTTAGTTCCTTCCACATGATTCTCAATGTTGTGTGATTCTTCTACTTGTATAATTTAGACTTGTCTGTCAGTGTTAAACTAAATCTTTTATGCATGCATGTCTTCATATTCCATTTTCCCTGTATATTTCCAATTACTTTTTATATTAACTGCTGATTGAGAAAATTCTGTCTGGAAAGGATATTTTGGTCTTGGGAAATACATCGGGAGAAAAATATAATATTTATGAAGAGAGAAAGGAGTATAGCAGGTCCAAATAGAAAGATTTGGCCATATGCTGAGCCAAATATAGAAAGACGTTACAAAAATGAAATGAAAGAAGTCTAGTTTATGAGTCGGGTGCTCAACTAAATGAATACTTTAAATCACTGGCCAGAAAAGGAATATAAAAAGGCATACAAAGTCATTACCGATGGCAACCTTTCACAGACACAATTTGTCCAACCAGCCATCCAGACTGTGTGGAATAGCAAAACGCTAATCATGCACTTCTTCATTTCAGGAACGCTACAAAATATCTGTCCAGCGCTATCTTAAGAGGTACTAATGACACTTGTAAAAAGTAATTGAAATGAACAGAAATTAGGAGCAAATAGCTGCAATAAAATATTCCCCCTTAATTCAAAGAAAGAAAATGAGAGTTGGACATCAAACCTTGGTTCAGTTGAAGGACATTTAAGGAGACCGTTGGTTTGAACATTCAATGTTATACATCATTATTCATAATACATCTGAATCGCAAATTATCGTTTTCTCAAGGGGTTTTGAAATAAGGCTCTAATGGGTAAACTGTGGAACATTGGAAGGTCACCATCACCCTAATTCACACTACAGAGCTGAGCTGAGCCAAGCTGTACATGGCTGGCCTGGCTACACATCCACCATAAATGCTGAAAAAGTAATAGAAAGAGCAACAAGAAAGGAAAATATCAGAGCCAGCGCTGTATGGTTGGTGTTGGCCCTGTAGTGTGTAAAGCCCTAGAATGGTGACGCCACAGTTAAGACCTTACAGTTGATGATAGAATAGATCTCACATTCATTCTTGTGGCACTTTGGTCCTGTTAAGTTAAATATCACATTAGTATGATTCCAGAAACACTTGCCAAAGAGTCATACAACTTCCAAATTCAATGTCATATTTTTCAGTATTATCATCAACGCGGCCTCGAGGTAGAATTACACGGCTAAAACCGCCCTTGCTGTGGATGCTGTGCATTCAGCATATCCAGCAGAGCATCAATGTCACCACGCCGAATCTGAACAGGAGATCAGGTTCTCCTTAAAGGTATCACATTCTGCACTGTCCAATACAATCCACATTCACCTCAGGCCCTCCTAGCCAAGCTAACTCATTCCAGCTCAATACCCTGACTCTTGCATGCAGAAGAATTCGTTACATAAGCTCACTTTACTTCCAAACGCAACGCCTTATGAAAGACTGTTACCACTTACCTAATCACATATCATAGCTCATCAAATATTTGTATATTTCCTCCCATGGTCATTCAGCTTTGTTGTTCCTTGATGTATTTGTCACTGGCATTTGTGTACTTTTTGAACAGTTAAGTATATTTCCTCTGACAAGTGATCTTGAATGCAAATCAAAACCGTTGTGGAGGCTGAGACTCAGGCCAAAAGCAGGACAGACCCGTTTCCCCAAACCCCAAATTGGAGCCATTTTTCCGGGGAGTAGGGAATGGGGGGCAGAGGGGGATTAAAACCAAAACTATTAAGTACTCCGTGACGGTTACTCCTCTGCCCTTGTGCGTCAATGCAATTGTGGTTCGATTTGTTTAGTTTTATGTTGTTTCTCCTTTTGGAATGCTGTCAAGGTTACTGTTACTGTGAGTTCAAGAGTCTACCTTGACACACAGTGTACAGACTCCACCCAGGGAGACACGACGTCTTAACGTCTCACACTGGAATCAAAGGTCAGATCGAAGGTAACAGAAACTTGGATTTATGGTGTGTTCAAATCTGCATCTGAACCCAGTTCCATATGGACCCTTGTTTTTTATACTGAATCTGGACGCCAATGTATGTGTGTGTGTGTGTGTGTGTGTGTGTGTGTGTGTGTGTGTGTGTGTGCGTGTGTGTGCGTGTGTGCGTGTGTGCGTGTGTGTGTGTGTGCGTGTGTGCGTGTGTGTGTGCGTGTGTGCGTGTGTGCGCGTGTGCGCGTGCGTGCGTGCATGCGTGTGTGCGTGTGTGTGCGTGTGTGCGTGTGTGCGTGTGTGTGTGTGTGTGTGTGTGTGCGTGTGTGTGTTGGGGTAGGAGCCCAGGCTGATCCTGATCTCTCAGGGCTGGGAATCAGTCACAGGAGATTAATGAGTCAGGGCTCCATAAACCGCACCATCCTGCAGACAGCTCGCCATTTTTCACACTGACAGATCAAGGGCTGGCATTTTTGGCATATTTTATGTTAACACTTAACTCTCCCTGGTGACGCACCCTGCCACAACACCTCTGAGAGGAGAGGAGGCAGAGGCGAAGCCACGCACACGCACGCACACACACACACACACACACACGCACACACACACACACACTCACACACACACACACTGACACTCACACACACACACACACACACACATTGCTACCGCTACCTAACCATGTCAACGACCCCCGTGACCTGCTCTTTACCGTCAACAACAGCAGCCCTGCGTGGTCCCACAGCGGGAGTCCACAGCCCTAGAGTTCCACACACAGGGGCTCTGAGGGGGCTGGTTCATTCTCTATACCGTTCATGTGAACAACTTTGAACAAGGCCGAGAGGAAAGTTTATCTTATCAAGGGAGGGGGGTTGTGTGTGTGTGGGGGGAGGGGGGGATAGTGGAGACAGTTTGGAGACGGCGTGATCTGTTCTTGCCCGTTTCTCAAACCTGCATCGCATCACACAATCCTCCACGGATCACTCTGCATGCCTCTGCCGGCTGCCATCTTGGCCCCCGTCTCGCCGACCTCCTGGCCCTCTCTCTGAAGTCTGGAGGCGGGGGCCTCTGCCACTCACACGTCAGGGCGGTGAAGCAGAGTGCCAAGGCTTCCTGATGGATGCCTGGTAAGGGCTATATTTACCACGGGAGGCGGTGGCCAAAAAAGGCAGACCGCACGGCTCGGCTTCACGCACACGGGTCTGAAACACGCAACAGTCAAGTCAACCCCGGGCGGCAATCGTGAAATCGGCATGATTAACGCGTGGCCTGTCTCCAATTAAACCGATCTCATGGTTTTCCAATAAATGAGATGATGGCTCAATAACGGCACAGGAGAGCGGGCTGGTCCGTGCTCAGAGAGATGCAGAACCTGGAGGTGATTGACAGAATTACGTTGTATTGCTCACACATGTTTCAGTGCAAACGCATGTGGCATGGATGTGGCAACACTGTTATTCGCTGTATTCAATGGATTCTCCGTACACGCACGCACGCGCACACACACACACACACACACGCACACACACACACACACACACACACACACACACACCACACACTTTTAGATCCATATCATTTTGAGATGGTGTGTTTTTGCGTACATCTGGGCAGGCCCATTCCTTGGATTTAGACTTTGTAAAGTGGATCCTTGCTAAAGGGTCATGTCGGTGCAGTTCCCATCCAATAAAATGAACTATGTCGACCACTGTAGACAGTCCCATAGGCCTTCATCACACCCTCTGGGGGGCGCGGGGGTCGTGAGATGTGGAGTGGGAAGATGAGAATGAGTTGACCACCCTCTGGGTGTGGAATCTGTGTGAGAATGTCTACATGGTCTCTGTGTTAGCTTTGTCTCCTGGAGTGTCTACTGGCTCGGTGTGAACCTTACTGGGGTGGGGGGTCGACACAGGGGGGGATTGAGGAGTGTGAAGATCAGGACACATGGCTCCTCCGCACGATAACATGCAGGAAGAGAGATAGTCTGGGAAACCATAATGTGTGATTTAGGTCTATTATATGTTGTTGTATATTTCTCTTCCTCTGTCCCTCCTCCCTCTCTCTCCCCCCCCCTCTCCATCTCTCTCCGTCTCTCTCCCTCTCTCCCTCTCTGTCCCCCCCATGCACCGTGACGTTTACAATAGGCTACACACCAGAGGAGATGTCTTGCGAGAGCCATAATGTTAATATTTCCAGATGTATAGCAGAGGAACGGAGGGAGAGGGAATTTGGACCACGGTATGCATTGCACGGTTTTGTGTTGCAAGCCCGGAAACCTGACCCGTCCGTTGTGAGGAGAGGTTTGAGTTCCCTGTTTGATCCAGACACACAGCGTCTCACCCTTACATTACTGTCCGTGACACACAGGGGACGTCATTCATCTTCAGCCTAGCACTCATAGGAGAGGTGATACGGTACATATTATGCAGTTGTGAGCGCTATGTGTGTGTGTGTGTGGACATGTTGGATATCATTCAAAAAACAACCCGCACACACACAGACGTGTGGACGCGCACACGCAAACACACACGCACACACACGCACATACACACGCACACGCACACACACACACACACCCGCAAACACACACACACACACAAACACACACACACACACATACGCAAACACACACACACACACACACACACACATGCAAACACACACACACACACACACACAAAATACTTTTTTTATTGGGAGTGCAGTTTTCTACCGCAGAAGATAAGTGCCTTTACTGTGGTGCTCCATGTCTTTCCTCTGAACCTCCTCAGGTTCAGAAGGGAGCAGGATTCCAACCGCTCTACAGGTTTTTTTTGTTTTGTTTTCCCCTCCTTACCCCAGCAGCAGCACCGTAGTAAAGCCTGATGGACTTCACTTCAAACACATACCACACACTCGCTGTATCCAGAAGAGTCAAGCTGTGGTGTGGGCGCTCACGCTTCCAAAAAAGCACAAAATCACTGAAACAAAAAACTTGCCAATTGTGCTGCGTTAAAATTGGTCAGTTGTTAATTTGTTTACTTTAAACACCTCGGCTGTCTTTCATGTGATGCCTCTGTTGGGGTGTTATGGGTAGCCCCGGCCAGGGCTGCTGGGAGGCCCGGGGGTCAGGGTATAGAAATAGAAGACTCAGAGCGCCACCGGTACAGTACACTCCATATGGAAATGGTGATTTGAATGGCCGTGTCTAGTTCTATGAGTTCTACTTCTGTATGGGTCAGTCAGCCACACTCACAGGGGTCTGGAACAGAACAGTGCAATTACTCACCATGTGGTTCAACCCACACCCACCCACACACACACACACACGCACGCACACACGCACACACGCACACACCCACACACACACACACACACACACACACACACACACACACACACACTGGACTAGTATTGCTGAGTCAGTCTGGTGTTGTGCGTCTGATAACCACCAGGAACAGTTGTTGTATCTATGAGAGAAATGAGTCCCAGATGGTGACACGTCCATTTCATAAATATAGAAAGAGAGTGGGGTGTCCACTATTTCTGTATCGATCCCGATGTCTGTTGTTACTGTCGTCTTAGCCAACCCCAAGACGCGGGGAGTTTGGCATTTTATCAGAAGGTAATTCAGTACACTTTTTGAATCATGATACTCTACAATATATCGAAATGAATATCTAATTCATGAAATACAGACACACACACACACACACACACACACACACGCTGGCAAGCATGCACGCACACACACACACACGCCCATCCATTGTCTGTGCATCTTCCAGAACTGTACTTGTTTAACCCCCCATCTGAGACAGAAGAGAGTGGTAGTAGCTCAGAAGAGACTGTACAGGATGACGATGGGACGTCCATGGCATCCGGGAAGTGATTGATGTGGCTCTTCTCCCCTTAATTCCTTCCCCATCCTCATCCCCCCATTACCCAACCTGAGTGGAACATCTGAACCTCATCAGAGAGGGTGCATGTATATTACACACTCAGGCCTCTCCTCTCCTCTCCTCTCCTCTCCCCACCTCCCCTCTCCTCACCTTGCCTCGACTCTTCTCTCCTCTCCCCACCTCTCCCCACCTCACCTCTCCTCTCCTCTCCTCACCTCTCCTCTCCTCCTCTCTCCTCTCCTCTCCTCTCCTCTCCTCTCCTCTCCTCGCCTCTCCTCTCCCCACCTCTCCTCTCCTCTCCTCTCATCTCCTCTCCCCACCTCCCCTCTCCTCACCTTGCCTCGACTCTCCTCTCCTCTCCCCACCTCTCCTCTCCTCTCCTGTCCTGTCCTGTCCTCTCCTCTCCTCTCCCTACCTCCCCTCTCCTCACCTTGCCTCGCCTCTCCTCTCCTCTCCCCACCTCTCCTCTCCTCTCCTCACCTCTCCTCTCCTCCTCTCTCCTCTCCTCTCCTCTCCTCTGCTCTCCCCTCATCTCCTCTCCTCTCTTCACCTCTCATCTCCTCTCCTCTCCTCTGCTCTCCTCTCTTCACCTCTCCTCTCCTCTCCTCTCCTCTCCTCTCCTCTCCTCTCCTCTCCTCTCCTCTCCTCTCCTCCTTGCAGTGAGGCCCGTCTGATTCAGCTGCACAGAGGGGACACCAGATCCTCCAGGCCCAGGCAGGATTCACGCTGGGTTATATATTGGTCCCAGTGGGGCCTCCCTTTCTAGGCCCTTCTCATGGGAGGATGGCCCTCCACACCACAATGGGGCTGGATTCCACATGTGTTAAGTTCTGTTACTTTTATCTAAAAAGAAGGAGGGAGGGAAGAAGGGGTGGAGCAAGGGAGGGAGTCAGAGAAGGATTGGGGGGATTAGCAGGTGTTAGGTGTTACATAAAAAATGAAGATGGGGATCCAACACAGCAGGAGGCAATGAAAATGGATGAGGTCAAAACTCAATGGCTTTACTTATGGGAAAAAAAAAGGGAAAATCTGAAAAAGACTGGGAATGCTTATACAGTATCCTTCCATGGTCTGGAAAGCTATAGGAAATATTATCAAAAAATGATGAACATCCACTTTGAACAGTGGAGTGAGTTCATTGACAGTGGAGTGAGTTTTCCCCATAATATTGTCCTTCAAACGAGAGCAGTCGCCTCAATCAAATCAAGTGATGCATGAGAAGGTGGATCCCCTCCAACATCCAATCATCATGATACTCTGATACTCTCGTGTTAATCCTGCCAACAGACAGACTTCTTAACAGTGTTGACTTACCGTTCGATCGTTCATTACGCCGCAACGCAACACCAATCAAATCATCCTATTCACACCGGCCTCGGCGCACTTGTAAACTGACACTGGCCCGTCTCCTTTGACAGATCTGTTATGGCCGGTGATGGCCTATAGCACTCACTGTCACTCAACCTTCAATATGACGTCAATAACCACACTATTCTGCTTTGGAATGTTACTGGCTGACAGTCATTCATTCTAGCAGAGTTCAGCTACTCCATACGTTCCTTCTCCTCCTCCTCCTCTTTCCTTTTGCTTGGACTTTACGGCTGTGCCTTAAACACCTAAGGATTTATGGAGGTTCTATTGGAACATCTATGAGAGGTTTATGAACTCCAGTAAAATGTTATTGTAAGCAGTAGTCCAAGCGGTCAGACCACAAAACATCTAATCAAGGCATTAACAGTCAAGTATTGACCCGGTTTTCTGCTGCCACCCTCCTCTCCTTTCATGGCCTCCAGTCAAGACTCTCTGGAGAGAGGGAGAGAGAGAGAGAGTCCAAAAAGCCTTTCTCGGACTTGGATGCGTCGGGTAGAGCGGGCAGAAACAGCGCTCCTCCAGGAATCTTGGACGTCGTCCGCGGCAGTCTTTTATTGATTCAGGCCGTCTCGGAGATGTGCCACCATCACAGCATCGAATCGTCAGTTTGCTGGGATGTTTTCACATATCCTGGCATGAACCGAGGAACACACAAGGTCACATAGTTTATATATTTTCATGTGGTTTCCACCGTGTCTCTCCAGCAAGAATAAACCCATTATAAAACAGTACGTGAATGATGGTGATTTATGATGACAACGACATAAATGTTGATGTTGGAAAATATAGAAAGTATATTGGATCATATCCATACGGGACTCAAACGGGACTATGAAATAATACAATATAATATTATTCTCTGAGCTTTTTCTTCCAGTGTTATGTATGATAGCAATTCATTAATCACTGTTGATATGACTGTTGCAATAATGATATAATAACGATGTAATAACTTATCTCAAGGAAAATGTGGTGTCAGGATCACTCAATTGATTCAAGAGTCAATAGTATACGTGAGAGTTGCAGCTTGCTGTTTTTAGCTCTGTAGACAATAGTATTTGCTAATTGTTGTTGCTAATGATAATGTGTGCTAATGCCTTACAGCTTACCCCAACCTTAACCACTCAAAGTTAATGCCTAATACTGCCTAACTGCCATGCAATTGAGAGATTCTCTTGTATCTGTCCACCAGGACAGAGAATGCCTGGGAATGCTTAGATGTCATAGGCACAGGATTTAAAGGAGATTTCTTCTGCTTCTTTTCTCCTGTGCTGAATGGAAGTTGAGTGTTGAGGCTATCGTTAGCCCTATACAGTATGTAAGCTACAGTATTCCCCATAAATGAAAGAGAATTTATGTGACAAGATACTCTGTATTGGTTGGTTTGGTGACAGTGAAATAATTTGTCTCTAAGCAGTGACCCATCTATGCATTTATCCGTGAAAAGAAAAAATCACTTGAAAACTAACCCAAACATCCTCAAACAACCAATCCATCCTTGAAGGTCCTCTATCTCCTTGGGGGGGGAAATCTCTATTTCCATCACCTCAAAAATGTCATCATGTGCGTCACGAATGCTGGTTGTCGTTGCTTCTCTATTTCACTACTATTCCTGTTTACTCGGCATCCCCGGCATCATCATCACCATCATCATCACCATCATCATCATCATCATCATCATCATCCGTGCAATCTTGTTCAACTCAGATGATGAATGCACCCGGACACAACGATGACCAGCGGGGCATCCGAGTTCACATCTAATCAACAGGATATTGACCAATCAGATAAGGCTCTCTCTCCAGGCGCAGAATAGACAGGAGGAGGAGCCTGTGGGTTTTATACGTTTATAATAGATGTGGGTGGTGTTTCTCATCATATTGGCCATGAGGATTCGGTAATAAAGATAGGATGAGCTGATTCCTGAATGATCATTCCCACTTTCCTCACTGACCTAGTGCATTGACCCTTTTTCTGGTTCTGGCCTGGCCTCAACCATTAAACAGGATCACTGAATTCATCATGTGTAGAGGTAATAAGGCTCTTATGTGAAACAGAGACTTACAGGCAGTCTGGTCCAAGTTATTCTATTAGTTTCAGTGATACTGTATATCACGTTGCAGAGAATCATTTAGATCAGCTTCCCTTTATGAGGGTAGTTCATCATTGACACTGCTCCCTGTCTCACCACCTGTGGCTTCCAGCCATATAGACTTAGACACACATGCACGCAGGCATGCACACACACTCACACGCGCAGGCAGGCAGGCACACACGCACACACACACACACACACACACACACACACACACACACGCGCACACACACACACACACACACACACACACACACGCACACACACACACACACACACACACACACACACACACACACACGCGCACACACACACACACACACACACACACACACACACGCACACGCACACACACACACACACACACACACACACACACACACACATACACACACACACACACACACACACACACACACGCACACACACACACACACACGCACACACACACACACTGACACAGACACTGCATGGCTATGCCTGGTCCCTGGAAACAGCTACCAGGGTCACGAACACTCCGCCACATATATTCCCCTGTGCTCTTTGCAAGCCAATGAATCAATCAGGCTTACATGCAATAAAAGCAAAAAGGGGGTGTGATTATTATTGCAATAAATACCATGTTGTCACACCGCCAGTTTTCTGTTGTTTTTTTTCCCTCTGCTGCTGCTGCTTTTATGGCCGGGCTACAGATGAGCGTTTTACGGTCCCTGGGACCCATAGAGCACGGGACAGCGCGGTAATGGGGCCCTCGCGTTCCCGTAAGCCCTGCGTTTGAAACAGGCGCACATTGTAATTAGGCCTGTCAGAGGGGGCGATGACGCACCATTGGCCCGGGGGCGAGAGTGGCCTGCAGCGCTGAGCAGGAAACCCCAGGCCCCGGGCCAGACAGATGACCGTAAGAGGGACCCTGCGGTGGTGGAGCTCACACACGACCCTCCTGCCCAAAAGCGGCCAGACAAAAACCTTCCCTTCATGGCTTTTTAAACTCTGGAATAACAATGAGAGAACAATGCTGGCGCCTGCTGGCCACAGCCAACGCTAATCTGGGACACACCTCCGACAGTATATACAGCATGTGTCTGATATGATGAGAACCCTGAGCTGAGATGTTGCATCTGCGTGTATGTGTGTGTGTTTGTGTGCGTGTGTGTGCGTGCGTGCGTGTGTGTGTGTGTATGTGTTTGTGTTTCACAAGAGTAAGGGGGAGGCAAATTACCGTAACAGGAGGAATGTCAGGGAGTTATGGGGTGGTGGTGGCTCTCCTGGGCCCCCCCGGCCTGGACCGGAGCCATCCCATTGGTCGTCTTGAGGTGTGAGGTCAGGAGAGGCTGGGAGAGTAAACGGCCATGGCCCGCCGTAGCTCGCTGGGTGGTACGGAGCGCAGAGAGAGGGCGGAGGCCAAGTTATGAGCTGTCATAGTCATCCCCGCGTATTCGATTTCGCTGCAATAATATTTGGCTCATTCCGGTGACTCCGCCTGCACCAAGATCCTGTCCAGACGGTTTGTTTCGGGGGTCCAGGAGCAGCGTGTGAACAGAGGAGAGGAGAAGTAGTCTGAGAAAGTGTGACAATACCCCCCCTGGGCTTGACTCCTACTTCCTTCTTACAGTGTGTCTACCAGCGCGCAGGCTGGTGGAGGCAGCGTTCGGAGGACAGGCTCATTGTGAATGCATAGAACGGAATGAGGAATGTTATCAAATACACGTGTTTGTTTTTGCGTGGAACACACACGCTGACACAGATGCACGCACACACGCACACACACGCACTGACACACACACAGACACACTCAGGCACACACGCACACACACACACACACACACACGCGCGCCCACGCACACCATTCACCCATCTCTCATCAGATAGAGAGGGGGATATGATGTACTACAGCGTTGACAGAGTGTGTCAGTTGTAATATATTCTCACATAACCCATACTGTGAGCTCAGGAAGACAATATGAAAACGTGTTTTGTCTTCAAACAAAGTCAAGGAAGCATATGAATATGGTATTGTAATACTGTTATTGAGGGAAGATATTTTTGGAAGAATCTGAATACTGTCTGTAAAGTGTTTGTATAGTACGATAGAATAAGATCTCACCATAGGGATATCTACTCCTGGTTGGACTGTATCCCCTTAAGTCAACTTTGCTAAATTGCTTGTCCACCTTGGTTGTCCAAATGATATCTGATAGCATCCGGTGGCAGAAAAACACTAAAAGGTTATATCTGGACCACACACACACACACATACACTCACACACATGCACATACACACACACACACACACACACACACACACATACACACACACATACACACACACACACACACACACACACACATACACACACACACACACACACACACACACACACACACACACGGGACACACGGACACACACCGGAAGAGGCTCCACCGGCCAGCCTTTAGGGATTCACGTCTCGTCCTACAGGTTTATTTTTTTACTCTGATTGGATTGAGGAAGGGCGTGGGACGCAGCGTCTGGGGCGAGCGTGCTCCGCTCCCCTGCCATCAGACTCACAGAGTCACCCTGGTGTCGTTCCTCTTCAGGTCACCCTAATACTGTCTCTGAAGACTGATGAACCAGCGTTCATGGAGGCCCTCTTTCAAAGATACGAATAACATTCAGTTTTCCTTTTTTTTTAAATCTTGTATGAGGGAAAAATGGAGGCTGAACAATACAGAAGAAGACAACGGATAAGCCAGTGTTTCAAAACGGCCAGAACACAGGGAGAAAAACGTCCACTCCCACCCACGAAACTATATATATATTATATAGATTACCACAAGGCCCATGAGTACAAGTACCATGGTTAGCAGTCAAAGCGTAACATTAGCGAGCCCCCACACAGTGATAATATTTCTGCCTCTTAAGCAGAGGCGCTGGGCATAGAAAAAACGAAGCCCAAAAGCGGAATAAAAAACGAAAACACTATCAAGGTCACCGTGCCACAATCCACTCAAGCTCATTGCTCTGGGAAGTGGGAGTTGTTGAAACAGATGTTTTCCATATAGGGATCTGCGGCGATGCTAGCTGATGAGTGTTCTGTTACGTTAGCGCAGCGAGCTCTGCTGCTGTAAGCATCGCATCCGATTGGATTTCTTCCTAATTACACCCTCTTACAACCTCTCTCTCGGCGTCCATTTACACCGATGTCTCCTAGGATCCCGCTCCAGAAACAACTCAGCCAGCTAGTGCTGATCGGACCGCTGGTGGCAGCAGAGTAGCTCGTATCGACCAAAGCATCCGTTGTGCAGTTGCCACGCCGACGGTAGACGAACCGCCGCCATACCGACACTAAACTGACAGTTGTTTGTGTGAATGGTGGACCGATGAAGGCCTGCCAATGGTCGACCGACGGTCAGCATATAAACGGCATCCAACAGTCGGTCTGCCAAAGGTAGTCCACCGTCGGCATGCAAATGGCAGACCGATTGTCGGCATGCCAACAGTAGGCCGGTGGTTGGTGTGCCAAAAGAAAACCGACGATGGTACACCGACGATGACCAGCGATGGTAGATGGTAGTAAAAGTAATATTACTAAGTTTCAGTGCTCTCTGACGGTCTGTTCAAATCCCCCAGTATAGCATCACTCAGACAATTTGCGTTGGAGCATTACGGCGAGGCAGTTTGTGTTTTCCGAGCGTAAGCCTTTCCCAGGAGAAACACAAACGGAATCCAAACACTGAAATCCAAAAATAAATAACCCTTTATGATGAACTTTATTGACCTGGAGTTGATGTGGGAGTATTTTGGAATTTTCAACCTGCACATCGTCAAAGTCCCTGGTTATTCCTTTACTGCCAGGATATTTCATGCTGTTGTATGGTCACCATCTGGCTCTATAAATACTGCATCATTTTGATGTTTGTTTTATATTGTTTATGTTGTTTATAACGTTTTGAGACGAGGTATTGTAATTAAATACAGAGCGTTCCAAAGTTCATGCAGTCTTGCTGAGTTCATGCAGTCTTACTGATCATGAATCTGTACGGCATTGAACAGCTCTCTCTGATAAATGACAAATGTGTTCCTCTCTCTCTCTCTCTCGCTCTCTCTCTCACTCACTCTCTCTCTCTCTCTTTGTCCTATCTCTCTCTCCATCTATCCCCTACCCTCCCTTCTCTCTCTCTCCCCCTCTCCCCCCTACCCCCCCCTTCTCTCTCTTTCTCTCTCTCTCTCTCTTTCTCTCTGTCTTTGTCGTTTCTCTCTCTCCATCTGTCCCCTACCCTCCCCTTCTCTCTCTCTCGCTCTCTCCATTTCTCCCCTACCCTCCCCTTCTCTCTTTCTCTCTCTCTCCATCTCCCCCCTACCCTCCCCTTCTCTCTCTTTCTCTCTCTCTCTCTCTCTGGCTCCCCCCCCACCTCTATGCCATCCTGTCCTGCCTCAGATGGAATTGGACAAGCAGTTAACGATATTAAATTGAGTCCGACATTGGTCGTCTCCCCCTGCCTCTGTCTGTCCTGTCCCTCTCGTCAGGGGGAGAGTGAGGGCGTCTTTGATGAAGTGGACCATTTTCCACATATCCCATTCCTTTCACACCACCCGGGGCTTAGGGCAGGACACTGTTCTGTTACAGAAACATGGGTTGAAAAATGTACAATCACTCGACTCAATCAACTTTGAAGGGCAGGAGGTTACAGTGAGAACACACACACATAAACGGACACAGACACACACACAAACACACACAAATGGAAACACATGCACGCGCACACACACAGTGGAAAAAGCTCCTTCATAGATATATATACAGATATATTCGGTCTAGCCTAATGTTATTACTGAACATGAAACCAATGGAATAAAGTTGAATTGACCAAAGGCCCTCATATATTACACTACTGTTAAAACAAACCAGACACTAGCTGCAACCAATCACCCGATCAGCCTCTGGTATTTGTTGTTACACAGAGCATTTTGTCATTCGAGTTTGTCGTTCAATTTTTGCGGGGAGCGTCCTTCACTCACGTCAGAAGTCCTCCATCGCCCCATCCCCTCCCTCCCTCTCAACCTCACCCTTTCACCCCTGAGAAGAGGTTTACATTCCAGTTCAACGCAAAGCGCCAACAGGCCTCTAAGCCCCACAAATGCTTCTTATTTTCGCTGCAACCTCTTGTGTGTCTCTTGCCAGAGCGGGCCGCCGACTCCTCCGGGCTTGAGAGAGAGAGGGGAAGAAAAGGCCCCGGCGCTGCCAGAAACCATCGGTGGTTGAGAAACAATGGCACGCCCTGTGTGATTCTCACTGCTCCCCGAACCCCAGACGTCCTCCGCGCTCTAATCCTCTGTTCCTTTTGTTTGTAAAATCACGGTTGCCTCCGCAAATTGCTTGTGTCAGCTTTGGCCCAGGAACGCCGAGACGACTTGACCAACATGGTTTGCCGGCCCTGCCAGAGGGACGGAGAAGAAAGGAGCGGGGAATGGGAGAAATGCTTTAATTGCTGCAGGAATCTAGACAGTTTGGGAAAATTTGTTTGAGAAATGTGCGGGTAATAATAAGGGTCGAGGGAGAGGAGGGGGGGGAGCGCAGGGGGGAGGGTGGTGGTGGGTGGGGGGGGCGATCAAGCGGGCTCTGTCCTACGGCTGCACTTCCAACGACCACTTGTGTGGCGGTCCTGACTGAGCCCCCCGCCATACTGAGAGACAGTAACGGAGAATGATGACCAATTATATAAGCGTGTGTGTATGTGTTTGAGTGTACCGGGGAGACTAGAGAGAAAGAGAGGGAAGTCATTATGCAGACGCAGGGGCAGACCGGGGGTAATTGATGTTGACAGATGTGGAACAGGGCTCGGTCGTCCAAGATGCTAAGGAAAACAATGGAGGAGTTTGGAGGAATGGAGTCTAATTTATAGACGTGAACCCAGCTACCCAGAGCTCTGTTCTCTAATCAGAATAGGAAGTGCTTTTTTGGTTGTTGTTGTTGTTGTTGTTGTATTTACAAACATAGGATTGAGATGAGTGAGATCAGCACTCTCAGGGATGACGTTGTTTGCGAGGAGAGGAGAGGAGCACAGTATCGGGTCAGTTTGATAGAGCTTCTTACAGAATATCAAGGATTCACTTTTTTCATACTGTAGCGATCCTGGATGAATTATGCATAAGGTAGGGATGGATAGAGCTGTATTATATATGTATTGAGTTTAGGCTGAGAGAGTTTGCTGCCTTAGCCCAAGGCTTTGGGGTTACATTGCAAACTGTGAAAGTGATTACTGTCATGGTTTTGTCCGCGTTTCAAAAAGTCTGCTGCAGTTTTATTCACCGTTCAGTATTGGCAGAGCACATTTGAATTAGACACAATATTCTGTCATAAAGTGACGCCCCTCTTTCTCTATTCACAAATACAGTACATAGCAGAGAGACATTTATGCCCATTTCATTGACTTTATTGGAAGGGACGAGTGAGGAGAGGGAGAGAAAAGATTCATAGCGTTAGCTTTATCTTGGCAAATCAGATTCCAATAAAGCTCGGAGAAAAATTAAAACTGGCCGGCGCGAGCACTAAAACGCTGCACTTGATTGATGTAGGGGAGGTGAGGGGTTCCAAACCCTGCAGGTGATTCTTTTTACAGCCCGATATCGAATGCGAGACATAGTTTTTATGAACAGACAGACTGTTGACACAGGATTGCTCGTTTCCTAAACGAGGCGCTGCTCACCTGGACGCGTCTGTCTGAGAGGATGATTTATAACACTCTGTTCATATTAGGTTTCAGAGTATAAAAGTACACTACATTTAACTTAAACACTCTATTCACCCATAAAACAGTATGATATTTTCGAGAAAAAAACTAAACATATGTTCCAACTAATATTGGGGTGGGGGTGGGGGGGTTCATACTCATACTGAATGTGCCATGTCACTTTGTGTCCTTGTCAGGTTTTGGGGTTAGACTTGGTAATGTGTAAAGCAGAGAAATGGACTTGAGATGCAGTCTGAGGTAATAAATGGAGCAGAGCGCTGAGGCGGGGTGTGAAACTAGAGCCCGACAATTAGAACAAGTGCTTTTTAGGGAAATGGCACAGTGTTTATGGTATAACATTCCGACCTTCTCTGGTACCAACAGGCGGTTTCAAGGTTCCCCCCTCCTCCCATCCCATACCCCCTCCCCACCAACAGTACACTCCTAGAAAAAAAAGGTCCCAAAAGAGCTATACCTGTTGAACCTGTATGGGTTCCATTTAAGAACCATCTGTGGAAAGGGTTCTCTGTGGAACCCAAAAGGGTTCTCCGTGGAACCCAAACGGGTTCTTTAAAGCATTCTCCCATAGGGTTAGCCGAAGAACCCTTAATGGTTCCAGGTAGCGCCAGCTCTACCTCCTCCTCCGGCCCTCAGACAAACTTGCTACCTTGTGTTTCGACAGTTTCGTTTTCTGATAAAGATGATGACCGCATCGTTATGCCCTCTGATTACGAATGGCTTCTCTCGCTGGCATTAGCTAAGTTTTATGGCGTTCCCCGTGGCCTCTAGCTCATACACTGCATAAATAAAAACAGGCTCCATTTTCATTCGCTTTTAGCATAATTGATGACCCTGCGAGTGAGAGGCCCACTGAATATAGATTGCCTCTAGTCTAAGGTTGTTGTTGCATAACAGACACATCTTCAATCCTCTGAGTTATAAATCTGTCTGAAATCTGATAATTGCCTATGAGGGAAACTATTAGAAACTTTACAGTGTTGTAAATATGGATTTTTGAATCTTTCTGGAACCTTTACTGGTTACTAATTGAGGGATATCTTCACATTATAATTATTACCGTTTTATCATTTCTTTTTTCTTTTTCTCTCTTTATTTCTTTCTATGCGTTTCTCATGTCCTGTCCTCTCTCCCCCTCATTCCTCCTGTCCTCCTCCTCTTTCTCATTGCCCTCCTCTTTTCCTCTCCCTCTCTTTTAAGGTTCCCAAGGTGTGCGTTTGCTGGGTTGTGAAGTGGGGCCAGTCCCTGGCCGGGCCTGGAGCCGGGCCTGGGGGCTAAGGGCTGGGGCTGGGGCTCGGCTGGGGCTGGGGGCTGAGGGCTGGGACTGGGGCTGGGGCTGGGGCTGGGGCTGGGGCTGGGGCTGGGGCTGGGGGCTGGAGGTTGGAGGCTGGGGCTGGGGCTGGGGCTGGGGGCTGGAGGTTGGAGGCTGGAGGCTAGAGGCTGGGGGCTGGAACTGGGGCTAGGGCCTGAGGGGTTGGGGGCTGAGGGCTGGGGCTGAAACTGGGGATAGGGCCTGAGGGGTTGGGGGCTGAGGGCTGGGGCTGGGGCTTGGGGCTTGGGCTGGGCTGCCTTCTCTGCCTCTCCACCCTGCTGGCTGCAGGAGTTCAGAGGGAGGGCAGCCCAGTCATGGCTGCAACCCTGGGGCCTGGGGGGCTTGGGGGGAGAAGGCCATGGTGAAGCCTGCTGAGGAGATAAATATGGACTAGATAAATATGGCTGACCTGACAGAAGATGATGATTGTAGCCTACCTCACCCTGCCATCAGAGACCAGGAGCATGTCAACCGAAACCCATCGATAATAGAAGCCGACGCATGCTGAGACAGACACACATGTTTACACAGACACAGATACAGACACAGACGCAAAGACGCACACGCACATGCACATGCAAACCTGTACACACACACACACACACACACACACACACACACACATGGATTCGGATGACATCACTTTGTATGTTGCACTGTACACCCACACCTGTGTAGGAGAGTTAAGAGAGGGAGTTGAGGGCGGTGGGGGGGGGTGCCGTCAGGCAGGAGAAGCCGATCCCCGAGAGGGAAGATATCACCATAGCCTGGCTTGGCTGACAGCTCCTGGCCCCTTATTGAAAAATCAATGGTCCATTTGTGTCTGTCCAGCTCACCTGGCCGCCTGCCAGCTCGGCTGAAGTCACCTCATGAAGCCCGATCCCGTTACCTGATTCCTGTTTCAGCCAGTCAAAGTGACTTTGCAGCTGAAGTCATCGCTTTTTCCCTGGGACACGTGAGGTGCTGTGCTTGTTGTTGTTGTTGTTGTTGTTGTTGTTGTTGTTATTGTTATTGGTGGTGTAAGTGTTGTTCTTGCTTGTGTTGTTGTTGTTGTTGTTGTTGTTGTTGTTGTTGTTGGCTGATGTATTGGCGACATCAGTCGAGGGTGATCCTCGAGGCCTCTTTCACACCGGCAGTTCCGAACGCCGGTTCGCGTTCGCGAGCCGAAACCTCCGAACGTTGGCGCTGTCTGGCGAACGAGCCCGCGTTCATACCAGAGTATCGTTCACCAGACAGCGTCAACGTTCGGAGGTTTCGGCTCGCGAACGCGAACCGGCGTTCGGAACTGCCGGTGTGTAAGCCTGTGTCTCATCCTTCTGTAAAACCCACATGGCGACAGCCTCACAATGGCTCAATGTGACATTGCTCAGTACATACAAATGCAACACCTGATGAAGGCATCTCGTTTCCCCCCAAAAAACCGCAGTGGCGTTTCAGATCCATCCTTTCTCATCGCAGCAATCAAGGTGCGTGTGCACGGCCCGCAAGTCGTGTCCCGAAAACAGTAAGCGAAGTGAAACGAAACTCACTCACCCTGTTCCTCCGCGGGTTTACAGATGAAGTTTCATCTCTCTCTCCGAGGTTTCTGATCGATGAGATACCGCGGCACACGGTGATCCAGGGGGCTGGGTGTGGGTGAGCTGTCGGACGGTAAACACCTCAATCAGAGTTGGAGTCCGCTACCTGATCCAGGAGTGATTATAGGACGCGGAAACACAATCGCTCAGGGTTTGGACGCTGTGTTCTTTTTTCGCTCCAATAAAAAACAAAAAAAGGGTTTGGAGATGAAGTGTTTGGAAGAGGAAGATATTTTTCTGACTCATCACCGGGCGAAGGATGGGGGGGGATTCATTGGAAAAAGAGGAGAGAGGAAGAGGAGGAGGAGGAGGAGGAAGACGTTGGTTGTGAGTGATACTGTCGTGTGACATTATGAGGGACAGGAATGGAAGGGTACACCCATAGGCGGATCATGAAAAAATGGGCCCCTGGGCCTGGACGTGTAAAAAGGCCCCCCCCCCCTCCCCAGCGCAAACAAATTTTTTTTTTTTTTTTTTTTTTTTTGCGCAAGTAAACACAATGCCAACAGCATATAAGACAGCCTACGTTCACCTGCATCTCAACAGGTTTTACAGCGGAGGAACACTCAAAGCCAACAGCACAATAACTAGAAAAAATTCACCTGTATTTCAACGACACAGGATTTACAACACAGGCATGCCACACTCAATTGAAGCCAACAACAGTACATGTACAGTAACAAAATACACCGCTTTCAAACAAAAACAATTGGCAACACTATGGTGTCATATATAGCAACCACAGGATGGCTTTATAAGACTAAATTAATCATAAAATAGTCTTACCTTATGCAAAGCATTTTTTCCTGGCTCTGCTTCGTGCAAAATCATCCACGATATCATCAAAGTCCAGTGATTTGGTCAGTTCGCTCTCAATTGCCATGAGAGAAAGAGCCTTGAGACGGTGTTGCGTCATTTTAGTCCGCAGTTCGTTTTTAATCCTGGACAGCACAGAGAATGACCGCTCCCCTTCGCAATTGGTTACAGGCAGAGTAAAAAATAGCCGCAGCGCAACATAAACATTTGGAAACATAGATTGCAGGCCACGATCGATAATTACGCAGAGTAGTCCTTGTGGGCTTTTATCCTCTTCAGCCTTAATAAAAGATCTGAGCTGAATTAGTTCATCGGCTAAACTGACATCTAGGTCAGATGGGTATGCAGATGCCAGAACTTTTGCCTTCTCAATGAGTGAGGCATTGGACTCATTGGATTTGACATAGAAAAGCACATTGAACAAACTGCACAGGTGTCCGTAGGCCTCCAGACGGTGTCCGAGGCTCTGAATAAGCGTGTCGATGGCAACATTGAAGGTCTCTATCTGAAACTTGCGTCTTCCATCAAGCTCAATATCCTGCTCTCCATTCTCGTCAGCAAAAGTCTTGCGTCTCTTTCTGCGATGGCTATCATGTCTGTAAGTCTGGCTGACACCCGGTATACTCAGAGCTGCGCTTTCAAAACTGTCAAAAAGGTCTCTTTGTGCAGCCACAAAATCACGCAACGATTCAAGTGCCCTAACTGCGGTTAAAAGGGCTATATTTCTTTGCTGCAAAATAGCGCTGGTTGCTTGAAATCTTGATAATATGGTATCCCAAAACTTGGCCAAGAACGCCATTTCCAACCTATCCAATTGCGCACAGAGCCCAGCTGCTTCAGAGCGCGTGGCCCTATTTTCCATCTGATCCGTAGACAAAGTCCGAAGCTTCTCTTGTATCTTTTCATAATTTTGCCACAGTGCTTTCGTTGAGTCAGCACGGCAACTCCAGCGTGTAGAGGAGAGAGATTTAAGTGTTAAACTTATAGGCATATTTGAATCCCCAAATACTGTGGCCCAGCGATGTGTGGAGGCGGAGGTGAACGCATATAGAGACTGCAACAAGTCAAAATATTTGCCAACTAGATCGCTACAGGCATCAATACTGTTGACACCGACCAGATTCAAAGAATGGGCAGCACAGGGGACATAGTGAATAAGTGGATTCCTCTTCTTTAGATGTGCCTGCAATCCATTGTATTTTCCAGACATATTACTGGCATTATCATACGACTGTCCACGGCAGTTTTCTATATCAAGTCCAAGATCGTGCACCATTGAGACAACACAGTGTGCTAAGCTTTCCCCTGTGTGACTGGTGATGGGTTCAAATCCTAGAAAGCGTTCCACTACATGGCCTGTTTTGCTCACAAATCTGAATATAAAGGTAAGCTGATCTACATGGGATAAATCGGGCGTCGAGTCGACTATTACAGAGAAATACTTAGCATCATGTAATTCCTTTGTAATGGCTTGTTTAGTTTTCTCTCCCATTTGTTCTATAAATTGTTCGTAAATTGTTGAGGATAAATATGAAACACTGCCCCTTCCCTTTTGTCCAAACGTTCTTATATGCTCAGCCAAGAACGGGTCATATTGTGACAACAATTCTAAGATGCCCAAGTAGTTTCCATTGTGTGGGGAATCTAGCAATTCATCATGCCCCCTAAATGCGTGACCCCTCTCCCCTAAGAACTTGATGACGGAGACAACTCTCCTAAGCACCTCTCTCCAATATTGCCTCTCTCCATCGATTTGCTTCATAAGGTCGGCGTCCACGGTGGCACATGTGATTCTCTGATGCAGGGCAAGCATGCAGGCATGATGTTCTTCACTTCTCTCGTGCTCGCCGATTCGCTCTGGGTGTTTCCAGTCACAATAGCCAGTAACGAATGCATGTGACTTAGTGGACAACAGCTTGCATGCAAAACAATAAATATTTCCTGTGGATGGGGAATACGTAATCCA
>NC_137680.1:13424667-13467167 GCF_963989245.1 Nansenia antarctica | reverse complement strand
TTTCCTTGTTCACACTAGCAATTTGAAATGACTCAACTCCTATCTTTTTCTATTTCCGATACAAAACAGTTTTGTGTCCTGCAGTCTGAACAGACAAAAAGCACATACTTTCGTCACTCCCCACAGTGTTGTCTGACATCATCACTTCGCCACACAAACAAGACAACAAACAAGCATGGAGGACAAGAGTTTATGGAGCACTGGAGAGGTGTGTTGCTTTCTGTCACTAGTCATGATTCTCATGAAGAGAAACAGAGGAGCAAACAGCTGGGAAACTTCCATGACAGACTGGTTGTTGTCACCCATGACAACTTCTGAGTCAGAGGAAGCACAAGCATCACTACCTAAACTGCACAGTGTCCCGTCGTTACTATGACAGCTAGCACTTCCATGTCAGTTGAAGAATAGATCTGCTGTCTTGAATGCACACAGATCCCATCTGGTCACTTGTAAATGTTGTTTGAACAGTCAGAAGCCTATTCCAAAACAGATTTGACAGAACAGATTTGAGCATTAAAATCATACTACAGGATCATTTGTACCCTATAATGCGATAGTTCTAAAAGTAGCACTCTTGACCCATACAATGTCTATGTGTGTGGACTCCACACAGCCCAATGTCATGGGCACTGTAGCCAATTGTGAAAATGAAACTGAAAGTGAACGGCAGCTTCGAAATTAGGGATTCCATAGCTGAGTGAGGTAAAACAGTGATTTAAATGATAGCCTAGATTATATTTGTACGAACTAGTCATTGACCATCTGGACCCAAAACAAGAGGTTTTAAAAAATACAATCCTGTAGCATCCCTGCAGTGTAAACAAAGCTTTTGGAGTGTAGCCTACTTGAGTGCAGATTTTCAACTGGGGCAAGTCTTTCATGTGTGACTATGTGATGAGTCTCTCGGGCTGAGAGCAAGGTGGTGGCAGGAGAGCAAACATCCCATAATAACACACACTTATAATCTTATCGCAGGGAGTGATGACATCCTGGGACCACGCTGAGATATTTCAAAAACAGTTTTTCCCCTCTGCCATAAGGACTCTCAACACCTGACTCACTGCACTTTATACATTGTAAATATGTTCTTGTCTTGTGGTTATGTGTGTTCATGTCCATAGTTATGTGTAATGTGTGTATGTTTTTTGACACTGCTGTATTGAGCTGTACCGAAAACAAATTCCACCGACCTAGGTCGTGTGGTCATTAAACTATTCATTCATTCATTCATTTGGGCTGCGTCCTAATAGTCTGGAGTGGCTTCCTCTCTTCATCTCCTCTCCTTCATCTGCACTGATTGAAAGAGACAGGATAGGGGGAAACAAAATGGTGGATGCTTATTCTGAAATAATTAATTAGCCGAGATCTGTTAATTTAGGGCAATTGGAGGAAGGCAGACAAGACACTTTAGAGTTTTGAGATGCAGCCAAAGTCTCCTACAGTGTGAAAGGTAGCCTAAGGGTATGGTGCTGAGGAGCTACGGCCCAATGAGAGAGTACATATAGAAGCTGAGGAGGGGAGGAGGGGATTGAGAGGAGAGGATGATTGTCCACGACACAGAGTCAGATTACTCATCACATCAAAGAGACACACAGCTTTTGCTATGATACTCAGTGACTTAGGCCTACTGGCTAACATCAGCATTACTCCAAAATCCTAAGACTATCCTTGGATGTGAACATGTGAAATCTTAACTTTTACCATTAGTGGGGAAAACTTAAAACTGACCTCAGATCAGCATCTAGGGGCAACCTGCCCCACACATTTAGTCATGTTATTCGATATGCACCACCCTACACCCCCCCCCCCCCCACCCAGTACCTCTCCTCCCCAAATTCACGGGACAGACACTTTTCGCCTCTGAAATGTGTGTATGCAGCATATTGCTGTTCGATACGTTCACATTAAAAATGAATCACCTTCATAATAAATGAAACCTCTCAGCGATTGCATCAAGGGTACCAAAGAAATGTCACTCAGCACTTTCCAAGAACAAGCCTTTCGGTGCTTTAATTTGTTTCTTTTCTGTTTTGCTGCCATGCTTATACATGTTGCAACTATTTAATAAATTGCATTTCTTGGTCAAATAGCATATCCTTCCTCACATCTATCCAATTACTATGGAGATAAAAGACAAGGCAGATGCATGTGTTTTGGTTTTTCTATGTGTCACTATGGCTTAGTAATACAAGAGAAGTCTTTTGTCCAACAGGGTATCATTTTAATTGAAGGTCTCCTCAATCCCCTCTTCCAAGGACAAATGTGCGGAAGACCGGCTGGGACTAGATCGTGTCTTTAAATTGATGGAGCCGTACAGTTTCGTGGAGCGCTTGGAATATGCGAAGGCCTTCCTCCTGTACATCTCCCCCTTCCACATGGAGATCATCAGGAGGGTGGAGAGCACCACCCCGCCCAGTGTGAGCAGGCACAGTCCCGCTATCACACACCTGTCCAAGTGCGCCCCCACACGGGCACCCTCCATCTCCAACCTCTCCATCTCGCGCGCCGACACGCTTTCACGGTCCACCTTCACGTCGCGGGGGACCGCGTAGGATACGATCACTAAGGAGATTCCGGTCACCAGGAACGTGACCGCGCTGATGAACCCGTAGTCTACCGACGAGCCCGAACTCTCCGACGAGAGGTCCTCATCCGACATGATGGAGAGCTCTGGGAACCCCTCGGGACGGGTGTCATTGGAGAGGCCATGACCCGACGGCCTGTGGATAGCTTTTCCAGTTCCACATGTCTCAGGACTTGCTAATCTGAGGTTAACATTTTCGTCGATGTATGCAAACGACGTCTCTAGTTCCTCGTCGCAGCACACTCTGACCCTCTCCGCCGCCGGGTGGCCGTGTTTAGCGAACAGTCCTCCTTTCCAGAGAGCCGTCCTTGGTGCTGGGTTACAGAGTCCTTGGCAGTCCTGCGCTGAGCTGTACTCGTGTCCTCCAGAGAGCTCTCCCCCTCCGGCTGTTGAGCCGCTCGCCTGGCGAACATGCGGCGGATCTGAAGCCAAGTCAAGGACGCTCGGAGGATCGGGTCGTCTGCCCTCCTTATCTCTGTGAAGCAGCTCTAGCGAAGCCATTCGATTCACTCCGTGGGTTCACTTGACTTTAATGATCTTTTAGACGGCGTTTCCAATCCACGCACATCTGAAAAGACATGAATCATGCATGAGTCACATGTGATGTCATGTTCCAAAGATGAAACACCAAAATCATTATTAATAATTATTGCAGAGGCGAGCGAACTATGTAAAAATGTACATTTACGCGTGCGTAATTTGGATAGTGTCTCAGAAATATGGGCTATACCCTATAACGGGTGCGATTGAGAGTAGCCTGTCCTATGAAGAAGTAATTGACAAAGTTAATCTGTGTGTTTTCGAGAAATCCTCTGCTGTGCAGTATGAAAGGCGATTAAAGTGACGGTGATTAGCCCCACTGCCTCCGTATCCAATTAGGAAGCAATCCGTGTAAACCTTACAGATTATCTCTAAAACGTATTGACATCTAAATCACACTGTATGGACGAACCTATACGCTTCTCTTCACATCAACGTTGTAATGAATGAGAACTGTATTTACACAACATGATCAGTACACTTTCACTTAGACTGTTCTTTGGAAGAATAATTAATAATTCTATCCTCATGTGTCATGTGGATGGTGTTTCGTACAGTAACCTACATAGGCTAGATACAAGGAAGAACCACGTATACTGTACGGCACTCCTTGCAGGCAAATTCAGTATAGGCTATGACTAAATAAATTAATGAACAAAATAATACGCTTATTATATATGTATGTAGGTTTCTGTAAGTAGTAGGTTTATATTTGAGGCATGCATTGCATATATAGGCTGGGTGTAGTATCTGTTCTGAGCTACAAAGTAATCTAACCTATTTCAGGAAACAAATCAATATAAGTGCACTTACTTCTTCAGCATGCATAATGTCGCATTTCCTTCTTATGCCAAAGCTCTATAATTTAGAAGAGTCATTACAGTGATAGAGCTTGAATATACGACTATCCCTATTCAGGGAATGTGCATGTAGCATCCTCCGGTGCTTAGGCAATAGAGAGGAAGGTTTTCCGCTATATAGTCCCTCCTCTCCTCCCACGCCTCGGTCTGGTGCTGAAACGAGCTCGCGGTACCCTTGAACAGACTCAGATCACTCCAGCGTGCAGCATAATAAACACACACGAGAGGAGATTTAAAAAAAAAAATGGAACGGAAGCATGGGAATTGGAGTCCATATAATCTCTGCGATTGCTGTGATTTAGTTTTGCACAACGCATTCAACGACTACAAACACACAGCTATCGTTAACAGCTTCCAGCGTCATGTCATGTGACCAAATGTCCAGCTGTGATGGTTTAATATACAGTATAGCTCTGTGGTGTAACTGCATACATTGCACACCATTGCAATACAGTAGGCTACAGGACCTGACTAAAATCACAGTCAACTGTAGTACCACATGTATTCACACGCCATCTGTTCTCCGACCCAGAGAAGATTACTATGGTTACTATGTCAAAGGCCTCATTTAATCCACATTTAATCTAGAGATCTGATGCGACATATGACCTAACTTTCGTTAAATCTTAGGAAATATCATACATTCACATTTTCACTGTCCTCGTTTTGATGAAGCTTGGCAAGACAACTTACAATCCAATCAGTGGAGGCTGGAGGAGGTAGAAATCATGGGGAGAGGCTCATTGCAATGCATGGCATGGAATGAGGAAGGGTATCCAGCACGTGTTCCATACAATTCCTCATTCCATGCCATGCATTACAATGAGCCCGTCCTCCAATCCCTCCACTAGCCTCTCTTAAGTACGATGTATGCCTATATGGTAATCAGCAATCCAAGATACTATATTGTGGTTTTCCTGGGTGGTGGCTCTTTACAAAATGAAGCCCCTATACTGTTCGTACATCAAGATATATTTAGCAGTTAATCTCAATTCCCCTTTATCTGCTATTTCTCCCTACAGTTATTTCTTTCTACAGTTAACTATTTCTTTCTACAGTATACTATTTGTCCCTATAGTATATATTTTGCACAAAACAAAACCAGACAACATAAAACATTGTAGTCAATTGCAGAGTTGCCTGGAGTACAGTGGCAGCAGTGTGGATGGCTTGGCTGCTGGCCCAATAACATCCAATTTAAGAGATGGAGGCTGGAGGAGAGGGGAGGGGAGGGAGAGATAACACAAGAGATTTATCATGACACTTGTTCTCGTATAGCTTGGGGAAGGAATTCTGCCCAGTCATGGCTGGAGGTACATACAGCTGACATGACCGTGCATTATTATGAGAAGGGTTGGCTTGCAGACTAGACAATCTAGTGCTGAAATACCCTATCAACCCCAAGTCTGATCCCTACCATCAAGCCCACCCCTGTAGATTGGGATGGATTCGATTGGTATAAGCATAAGCAAAAATGGCTCACTTTCCACCTAGCCCTATCAGAAACAATTACCCCTTTGATTCACTTCTATCACGTCTTCAGGAGTGGCGAGGAGAAGGGAGGGGAGAGGGGGGAGGGGGGGAGAGGGGAGCGGGGAGGGGGGAGAGGGGAGCGGGGAGGGACTAAGAGCAGATTTGGAATTCAGCATCAGCAGTAACAAAGCTGATATATGACTGTGTACTTGTCTGAGAGGAACAGCCAAGACGTCATCTGTTATCTGCTTTTACATGACTTTCTCTCATTGGACAAAGGACAACAGCCCTGCAAGGAGAAGAGGCAGCTCCAAAGGCAGTAAATCTTTATTGCGTGTCCTTTGCTACAGGCAAATCCTCAGAGAGAATGGATGGATGGATGGATGGGCTAGCCCCACCCCCCATCCCCCCGAACAACAATCCCTCATGGGTTTGCATGGACTCAGGGATGACTCAGATAAAGTGGATTTGTGAGTCACATCGGGGGGTATGTTAGTCAGAGTGACTAAGGGAGTGAAGGGATGACAAAACACATCCAGGAATTGTTACATCGTAACTGACTATAACACCTCCACAAAACACATTATTTCTCTCTTGAAGTGTTGTTGTCTTGTACAGACTGAACCAGGCTCACAACACTAAATACAACACAATGACCATACAATAACCCAATATTAACTGTCGAAAAACATATAAGAGCATAAAAGATACATTTTCTTTTAGAGGTTTAACAAACAGCCCCGGCGAGGAGAAGAGACAGCTCCACAGGCAGTCAGTTGTCATGTTGTTGTCCTCTGCCACAGGCTTATCCTCAGAGAGAGAGAATGAATGAACGAATTAATGGGCAGTGGGTTAGAAACATGGATACTATGTTGGTGGCTGGTGGCCTTCTACCGCTGCGCAGTGGAGAGCATCCTCACCTACTGCATCTGCAACTGGTTCTCCAGCTGCACAGCCGCAGAGAGGAATGCGCTACAGAGAGTCGTGAGATCGGCCCAGAAGATCACCGGCGCCCCCCTCCCCTCTCTGGAAGAGCTGTACAACACACGCTGCCTCAGGAAGGCCTCCAAGATCTCCAGAGACCCATCCCACCCTGGGTACGAACACTTTGCTCGGCTGCCCTCGAACAGGCGGTTCAGGACCATGTTCGCAAGGACAAACAGACTGAAGCTCAGCTTCTACTCCCAGGGCCATTCAGGCCCTGAACACAGCAAAGACCTAGGTTCTGGGCCCTGGACAGTCTGGACGGATTGATGGCAGCTGCTGGATTGAAATCAGGTGTAGTGCTGAGGCACAAATGTGTACATTTCAAGCCTGCAAACTGCGACACTTTAAATGAATGTGAAATAACACTATGTGCAATATGACAACCCTAGGGTACATAAGGTTCAGAGAATAGGAAATGTTAGAATAGGTATAGCATAGCATAGAGTACAGCACAGTGTTTTATTTGTATAGTATAGTATAGTGGATAGTGTACATAGCCTTTATTTATGTAAACCAGCTCCTTTCCCTTCTTGTTTTTAAGTTTTTTTCTTTCCTAGCACCAGGGGAGCCCCCCCTCCCAAATTTCGTTGTTTGGTACCTGTACTATATCAATGACAATAAAGACCATTCATTCATTCATTCATTCATTCATACTGTACAACACCCCCGAAGGGTTTGCATTTCCTATAAGGGATGGCTGAGCACCGTATAGTAGTAGAATCAAATGTATACATATTTACAGTATGGCTCTGAGGGACGACGAAAAGATGGAGAGGTGGGTTGGAGATCTGGGGTCATTTTTCCCAAAAGTGTTGTAGCTTAAGCAGTACTTAATTTCTCTTGACAACCCAACTGCAAAGCCATGATATAGTAACAATCCTAAATCCATGTTTGCAGGTCGAACCTTTCCAGGCTAGGAGAGGCGCGGCCCTGGATTTTCAAAAGAGATAAATACTACTTTAACTAAGGAGCTTTGGGGAAACCGACTGTTGTTGCTGTCCTATGCAGCAGCCAGTGGGATGGGAATGAGTCAGTAAGAGAAGGCGTAACTACTCTACTGAGACATGCAACATATGGACTGTAACATGTAACGTTTTTAGTAGTAAAAAAACACTATATATCCTATCTGGTATTTCCCAGCTAGTAAGACTCTTTGTACACATTTTGACCCAAGTCTAATGAAGCCTAAGCACTAAAAAGGTTCTCTTATCATTATACACGTCAGGGCCCTTTCAATATGACTACAGTAAAATAAAGTCAAAACATATAATTAGATCAATTGCACTTCTCTGAGAATAGTGATGGCTATAGTATGGTAATAAAACAACCGCAGCAACAGCCACCAACAGGGCATCTAAGACCACCTATGTCAGTTGCTGGCCAATGTGAGTTGCTGGCCAATGCTTTATAGATTATTAATAAGCAAGCAGCTCTGTGGTGCATTCCTCAGATATTGTTGTGGGTGACTGGCACGCAAACCCATGTTTTGACAATGTTGAAGGCTGACGGAGAGAGGAAGAGACAGGCTGGCGACGAGCTTATTAATAGGAGAGAGGGAAAGAGGCATATGCAGTATAGAGAGAGAAGAGGAGTCAGAGAGTGTGATGGAGAGAAGGGGAAAGGAGGATTGAAAGGCCGGCTAAAAGGTTGAGAGGGTTTGTGGAGGGGTGGAAGGATAGTAGGGGGGGTTAGATAACAGACAGTGTCATGAAATATTCAGTACTCAGCCCTGAAGGTTCATTCTGGTAATTGCACCAGTTCTTCCCTGACATAGATACTGTGGTCTGTACCATCTCATAATGTGGTGCTTCTCACTCTCTCCTCTGAATATCAATCAGATCTGGTCTACCTCTCTGGAAAAATACATCATAAAGAAGGAGGCAATGGGTTCAATATTATGTCTCTTGTGTGACACACACACACACACACACACACGCGCGCACACACACACACACACACACACACACACACACACTGTGTGTATGTGTGTGTGTGTGTGTGTGTGTGTGTGTGTGTGTGTGTGTGTGTGTGTGTCAGTGAGTGTACGTGCATATGTGTATGATTTTCAGTTCAAGGAAGACATTACTCTTTTGATGAAAAGATAAGCACTAATAATAAATCTGTTTTTATATATCTTTCATTAACTCATGCATGCTGCTCATTTGATTAATCCTCTTGGCAGGGATAATTGATTATCCAATTCTGTCTATCCTCGCTCTCTCTCTTCATCATAATTACGTTGATGCTATCATCGCACATCTCCGTCATGGCATGGCTTGCTTTGCATACTAATACATCTGATAGCTCTTTATTCGGTTTTAATATCTTCGTCCAATATCTTGACTTTGTTTCTGTTGTACTGTAAATACAACATAGGCCTAGACCTTACAGTGAGGCCAAATGTATTCTTGGACTATGTCCAAAACACCTTACAGACACTCCATATCCAATCCAACTCATATGACAGAATCCCTCTCTGTGTGGCCTGAGGTGGTCCAGTGGTCTAGCACTGCGGCCTACTGTGCACACATATGCCCATGCTGGCATGGGTTTGAATCCAGCCCTTGCCCTGCTAACATGCCCTCTCTCTTTACTTTCCTGTCTGTCTTCACTGTATCTGTCCAATAAAATGAAAAACATGAGTGGGACTGCCCCACTCAGAAAAAATAACTTCCTCTCTGTCTGCATTATTTTTCTGGAAAGTCACTTTGTTACGCTGGTAGCAAAAAATGCTAACCTGAAACAGTGCTTTAGTGTTTACACCCCCTTTGTGTCATACAAACAGTGTGACAGTGTCTTTGAATGCAATTCCTAGTGCAGAGGTGCTCTATAGTACAGAAAACACAGTTTGAAGCAGGGATAGGTTTTCTTCATTAGTCAAATGAATGAACCTTGACTTCAGGCCAAATATGTAATTTATTTTGGAGACGAATCCTGCCAAAACCTTGAGTAGTCTGCTGGCACTGTAACCATGGCAAACATAAAATACCTTTGTGTTTTTCAGTTGCATCACGTTTAGCTTGAAATTCCAATTAGAAGAAAAAAGAGGAATGGTTCTTACAAAAGAGGTTTGGAATGAATAATTCATGGTATTAACATAAAATACAATGACATCACAGTCAGGCTTTTGTGAACGTTTTCCATTTCCTGTGCATAGATATTCATAAATTCATAGCGTCTTACCTGTCAACCCTTCAGCACCTTTGTCAGATACAGTACACATTCATGTTCCAGCTTTGGATGACTGATGATCCATCATAGCCTGTCAATTATGAGCCCAAATATGAGCCCAAAGTTCTGAAATAACTCCAGACTGCTCACTCAGCAAACCCCCTGGAGATCACCCCACAGAAACACTGCTTTCTGAGAGATGGAATTTCAAAAATTTAAATGAATTTGGTGATAAGCAAAAAAAAAAAACTTTTCACATAGACATACTCTGGAGTAGAAAAAAAGAGCAATTTCTTGACTTTTCCTCTTAAAAGTCATTAGCATTTTGTGAGCTGACAATGGGGGCCTCATTCCCAAACAGTTTGGGACTTCAATCTAAACGGCATCCATCTTTCAAAATAGAGACAGCATGACAATGAACCAGCTGGTGTCCTGCAATGAATCAGGCCGTCAGTGGTGAATGCATCTGCATAAACACAGATAAACATCGTTTATCATCCCTCATTTGAATCTGGGTTATTTTACACATTCCTATGGATTGTGTCTCATGCCTGTTTTAATATTTCATGAATGACGAATGAAGCAAAGGCATCGTGTGGTGGGGGCCTACAAAGTATACAGCTCCGGAAAAAATTAAGAGACCACTCCAAATATTTCTTACATCAGCATCTCTACATGTTTGGCAGCCATTCCATTCCAGTGTCTGTTGAATTCCAACACAGACACACCTCATTCTACTTAAAACCCCTTTCACACGTACAAGTCTTCCCAGTATATTCCATGGAATTAAGGTGTATGTGTGAACGCGATTTACAGGGAAATTCGGTCAGGCATTTTCCCTGGTCAGGACTTTGTGATTCCATGTAATTTACCGGGAAGGCTTAGGTGTGAACAGAAGCCTGAACATTGCCTGGTCTGGCACGTAAAGAGTTAGCACGTGGAACAAGTTAACCAATCACAGCGAGTTTCTCACTTTGTACTTTTGGTTCGGTCCGCTAATGTTACAGAGTTGGCTAGTTAACCCACATCACATCAGCCAAAGTAGTGATGAATATAATTCCATTTTGTGATATAGACCCATTACGGAGCACCCATACCATCTCCTCCCACAGCTGTCGGCCGAGGGATCAGAGTGGGGGAGGGGGCCGATGGACAGCAGGGCCTAAGCATGTAAAAAAAAAAAAATGGGGGGGGGGGGGGGGGGGCGGCCCGACCGGCCCAAAACTAGCGCGGCCCACCAGCGGGCAGGTAGATTGTATGGCCAGTCCAGCGGTGCTTCCAGTCACTCCCTCGCTTCAACTGTGCTTACTGTACTTATATTTATATGGTACATGGCAGTCTCGTGCGCCTGTCTCGTTTGAATCACGTCTACTACGTCCCAGTTCTGCATCCAGTTGAATGCGTGATTCAAGTAGCTCATGCAAACCCAGGAATGCCATTGACATGTGTGTAAAGGCGCAACCTGGTAATCTTCGGACATTTAGCTTATGTGTGAACGGTGAAAATCACTGGCGGACCCGGGTTTGGATTCCATGTCATTTACAGGGAACTATGTGTGAAAGGGGCTTTAGTGAGGTACTGATTAGGTGATCACCTGAACCGAATCTTATTTAACAAGTATAAAAACCACTGCTGTCATCACTATCCTCTTGCATTAGGACCAGCTGCTGGATGGCAAAAACTAGTAGTACATCAAAAGTAATTTGAATAACTAAAATAACTATTGACCATGCCAAAACAGTTGAAAAGATACATTCTGAGTGAGGAAAAGAAGGGGTCAATTCTGGAGGTATGCAGTGAGCATCAGTTTGCTTCCATCCTTAAAATGTCAAAGACAGTGGTTCATATGAACAAGGTCAAGCAGCAGACAGTGGGGACAACAAAGCTACTATGCTATTTATGTAAACCAGCTCCTTACCTTCTTGTGATTTTTTTTCTTTTTCTAAAAGTTTTTTTTTTTTTTCCTTTCCTAACACCAGGGGAGCCACCCCTCCTAAATTTCGTTGTTTGGTATCTGTACTGTAGCAATGACAATAAAGTCCATTCATTCATTCATTCATACAGACCGGCAGAAGGCGAAAACGACTCTCCACTGATCGGGAACACCGGCAACTCATTCGAATGTCACTGAACAACAATGAAGTGATCTACAAAAAGAATGGCAAACGGCAGCAGGGGTGAAGGCGAAGAGGAGGCAGGGCTGAAGTCGTGCGAAGCTAGAAAAAAGCCCTCAATGAGATGCAAAGAAGAGCCAGGCTGAGGTAAAAAGACAATAAGCAACGGCTAAGGCAAAAGACCATAAGGATTGGACTGTAGAGGTCATTTTCTCTGATGAGTCCAATTTTCAGCTTTGCCCAACACATGGTAGTCGGTTAGACAGAGACTTGGAGAGGCCTACAAGCCTGTGTCTCGCACCCACTGTGAAATTTGGTGGAGGATCGGTGATAATCTGGGGGTGCTTCAGCGAGGCTGGAATCGGGCCGATTTGTCTTTGTGAAGGATGCATGAATCAAGCTGTACAAAGTTGTCCTGGAAGAAAAATTGCTTCCTTCTGCTCTGACAATGTTCCCCAACTCTGACGATTGTTTTTTTCCATCAAAACAATGCTCCATGCCACAAAGCCAGGTCAATCAAGGTGTGGATGGAGGACCACCAGATCAAGATCATGGCCAGCCCAATCTCCACACCTGAACCCCATTTAAAACCTCTGGAATGTGATCAAGAGGAAGATGGATGATCACAAGCCATCAAACAAAGCTGAGCTGCTGGACTTTTTGCACCAGGAGTGGCATAAAGTCACCCAAAAGCAACGTGAAAGACTGGTGACAGCATGCAAATGCAAATGCATGAAAGGTATCATTGAAAATCAGGGTTATTCCACCAAATATTGATTTCTGAACTCTTTAAAACATAAGTATTGTGTTGTTTAAAAATGAATATGAACATGTTTTATTTGGGTCTGAAAACAAAACTTATTTTGAACAAAACTTATTTTGACCAGTTGTCATTTTCTGCAAATAATTGCTCTAAATGACAATATGTTTATTTGGAATTTGGGATAAATGTTGTCAGTAGTTAATAGAATAAAACCAAAATGTTCATTTTACTCAAACACTTACCTATAAATAGTCAAATCTGATCAAATTTGTCAGTAGACTCTTAATTATTTTCCAGAGCTGTATTTCCTGTCTCAAAGGTTCAGTCGTTTCGCCCTTCTTTCCCACAAGGTGGCAGGGAAGAGCCATTCTCAGACAGCTTCGTGGAGAAACAGACATCTCATGTCCTGTAGGAGGGTAATCTCCATTGCCAATTTATAACCTAAGATATGTATTTGATTTGTTCTTTAGGTAGGATATAACATTAAATAATGATTGCATTGCCTGAGGTTAACACACCTGTAGTAGCCTATGACAAGGCTATATCTAAATGTCATTATGCATAAAACCGCCCTTAAGAAATATACATTTTGATGACATTTAACTTTGGTGTGTTCATACATGACATTAGTCACGTGAACCATAATATGCAAAAGATGTAAATGATGATAGCTTCGACGTACGCCATCTTAGATCTTCACTGGGGATGCATGGTCGGAAGGTGCCACACTAGAGGCTGGTGGAAGGAGAAATCAGAGGACGGATTCATTGTAATGAATGGAATGGAATGAGGAAAGATATCAAACACGTGTGTGTGTGTGTGTGTGTGTGTGTGTGTGTGTGTGTCTGTCTCGTGTTTAATACCATTCCATGAAGGACAATGAGCCCGTCCTCCGATTTCTACCTCCACCTGCCTCCACCTATAGTCACACAGCAATTACAGATCTCTCTAACCTGCACCGTGGCAGTGTGTGGTTCACCTCCTGAACTCCCATCTGTGAGAAGTGCCTGTCTCATCTTGATGATATTCTGCAGCCTCCGCAAGACATTCCTCTCTCTCTGTCCTGATGTGCTGCTTTTGACCCGGGTCTGGGATCAATACAACCATGACAATAAAGTAATGACACACAGATGGCTCACAACGCAGACTGTCAAATGAAAGCAAAACAACCAATGTTGACAACCTGTTAATGAGCAAACCTGTTAATGATCGAGAAGCTTCTAATGTTGTTTAGTCTTCTCGAAGGGCAGTCATCCTTGTTACTGATTGTTACTTTGTTACTGCAGTGAGCACCACTATATTGTAAACCAGAAAACCTGTAAAGAGCTTGCGTTGAGTTGTTAGAGGCTGTCTACCCCATGCTGTTAATCTGACTTCAAAATACTTTGATGCAGGGCGCTTAGGCGGGCGTAGTGGATTAAGCGCTGACCATGTACCGCAGGGCTACAGCCACGGACATATCCTGCATGTCATCCCTTCTCTCTCTCTCACCCATCCTTCCTGTCATAATCTCTACTATATCTGTCATTAAAAAGAAAAAAAAATATGAGTGGGACTGCACCCCCCCAAAAACTATAACTTAAAAATATCCCTTTCAGGGATATTTCCTTCTGCATGAACTCTGAGGAAGGTTACCATGCATTGTCTCCAGGAAAAGAAGCGGTACACACTAAGACATATAAACAGCATCCTCAGCCCATTTCAGACGACTCATTCCCATTTCAAATATCATATTGGGTTAATTCAAAAATCGTTAAAACGATGTCCTGTTCACAGACTCACAACACTCAAGAAAGCATGTACACAACGGTAGGTCCATTATGAGCATGTTACACAGCGGGAGGGTTAAAACATGCATTTTCCCACCCACTGCATGCTACACTACCCATTCATGCAAGCAGTGTCCACACACACACACACACACACACACATTCACCCCCCCCCCCCACACACACACACACACACTACTGTATGTTACCACCCCCCAGGGCCCTCTTATACAGTTAATAGTACACATCCAGGGCCCCCTGTGTTTGAACAGCATGATCTTCCTCTATTACATATCCATATGCTTAGGTCACCAGGGTTGGTTTACACACACACACACACACACACACACACACACACACACACACACACATGAACTCTGCAGCTGCTGAGGGCCTCATTACCCTAAGATGTATTTTATGTCCCAGTAGATCTCCAATACAGTAAAAGGGTTTTAATGAGAGTCAATCACTGGCCATGGGGAAAATACAACAGCCTAAATGAACCATTTATGTATGGATGGCGAAATGTAAAGACCCAGCTGTGAATAATGTTACTCGTTTCAGGTCTCTGGTAATTTGAACGTTATTGATTTAATTCAAATCGTGCAGTGCACGGGGTTATACGTTTAGCCCACCTACCAAGACACTGATTTGATTATTATGCGGCTAGAATAATTAGAATTAGACGTAAACTGTAGGATATAAACTGTGTGAGAGTAAAGCACTACAATTCTGCATAAAAGCTGTGCAAAATATCATACCCGGCCATACCTCTTTTTGGTAGATAATTAAAGATATTAAAGATAACAGTCTTTGATAGATGTATCACTCAATGTAAATAGTTATGCTGACGAAAAGTCCAATCAATATCTGTTAAATTGGAGTTGTATTTAATTGCTCTCTCATCTCCCTTATACAGTGTAGTCTCCTGCTCTCTCTGTTGGCTGCGACCCTGCCAGGAGGGAGCCACAGCAGAGACGCTCAGTAGAGACGCTCAGTAGAGACGCTCAGTAGAGACGCTCAGTAGAGACGCTCAGTAGAGACGCTCTCTGCAGAACCCTCACTTAGGACTTCACTGTCTCCTCGGTGCGACCGGAGCAGCGCTCGGCGTTGCGACACCTTTATACTTTAGGTGGATTTGTCAACTTCGATCTGCCCAAAAAGGACTAAAAAATTACAGGGAGAACTTTTAAACCTGTGTTCGTCTCATTGTGGAATATTTTTTTCGGGATTCTAAATCGATGCTCTGAATTGTGAGGTTAATATATAAGTATAAGTCATGTTGCTCTTATTTTTGCTCAATGCAGTTTATATATAATTTATATTTACAACGAATTTCGTTTTTGTGAGAAGTTCTAAAGAGGTTACTTAGATGTAACTTCCATGCGTAATGCGCGTAAAGGTCCATGTCTTAAATTAACCAGGAGAATTGTAGCCTACTAATGGAGAATGAAACCATGGAGAATGTTACTCTATTTCAGAAAGCTAACCAAACCCTTGGCGTTTGGACTGATTACAGCTTTGAATATAAAGTGGTCAGCATATTACTAGTGACCCTCATCTGCGGGATAGGGATTGTCGGCAACACCATGGTGATCCTGGTGGTCCTCACCACCAAACACATGCGGACGCCCACCAACTGTTACCTGGTGAGCCTGGCGGTGGCCGACCTGATGGTCCTGACGGCCGCGGGACTACCGAACATCACCGAGGGTCTCTACGGGGGGCGCTGGGTGTACGGCTACGCCGGGTGCCTGATCATAACTTACTTTCAATACCTGGGAATTAACGCGTCCTCTTGCTCCATCACGGCGTTCACCATCGAGCGCTACATCGCCATCTGCCACCCGATAAAGGCGCAGTTTCTGTGCACCCTCTCCAGAGCGAAGAGAATCATAGTGGTGGTCTGGGCTTTGACTTCTCTCTACTGTGTCATGTGGTTTTACCTGTCCGACACCAACGAGTTGGTGTACGACAACGTTACCTTCCCCACCTGCGGTTACAAAGTGTCCAGAAATCTTTACCTGCCGATCTACTTCACGGACTTCGCCGTCTTTTACGTGCTGCCCCTCATGCTGGCCACTGTACTTTATGGACTCATCGCTAGAATTCTGTTCCTCAACCCTCTCCCCGCAGACCCCCAAGAGAACACGAAAAAGTGGAAAAAGGACTCGGGCCAGGGGGGCCAGGGAAATAGGATGATCAGTACTAGGAATTCTTCCTGTAGCACAACTGCTGCTTCCCGCAGACAGGTAAAATGTTAAAGTTACAGTAATGGCTTGCATGATGTAACTATTATGTAGATTAAATCTATGAATGAGTGTTTGTGTGTGTGTGTGTGTGCGTGTGTGCGTGTGTGTGTGTGTGTGTGTGTGTGTGCGTGCGTGTGTGTGTGTGTGTGTGTGTGTGTGTGTTTGCGTGCGTGCGTGTGCATGTGCCTGTGTGTGTCGAGAGCAAAAGAGAAAAGAAAGTGAAAGAGAGAGAGAGAAAGAGAGAGAGGGAGCAAGGGGGGGACCCAAGACCAGGCTGTGTGGTCTGATTGAATGGTCCTTAGGACATAGTACTAGTTTGTCAGGACATTGATCTCGCCAGCCCAATGCTCTCTCTGTCTCAGTCATATGAACAATGATGATGATGGATCTACGCCTAGTCCTTTAGAACAACACCACTCTCGATTTATAGATCTGCCTAGTAGTCAGCGATGAATGGACACTGAGCGATCCATACCATTTTACCAGGGCCTGATCCAGTTATACCAACAGGTCAATCTGTAGTAATGAATTCAGATCTAGAATCATCATATGCCACTTAGTCAGAGATGATGCAAGCTGCTCTCTAACCCAATCCAGTTCCAATCACACCACTGGTCTGAGACCTCACAACATAAATATGGATAAGAACTAATTGCATTTGGAGTCTTAACATGACAATTACATTATACTTGACTCCATTGGTTCGTTGTTTTTCTGAACATTTTGTTGTGTCACTGTTGCATATGCATTGACAGAGATCTACCCATTTCAACCAATGCACTGCTTTTGTCTTTTTTTTTTTTTTTTTACATTGAATGGATGAAAGGGTGTATGTAGTGTATGTATGTATGTATGTATGTATGTATGTATGTATGTATGTATGTATGTATGTATGTATGTATGTATGTATGTATGTATGTATGTATGTATGTATGTATGTATGTATGATGTAGTAGCAGTGACAGAATTGGCTGTAAATTGTACAAGGAATTGATGGCTGGGTGGATGGATGGATGAATGAATGAATGAATGAATGAATAATGATAATAATAATAATAATAATAATAATAATAATAATAATAATAATAATAATAACTTTAATTTATATAGTGCCTTTCAAGAAACCCAAGGACGCTTTACAATTCTAGTGATGTAGTAGTGACAGAACGGTGTAAACTACAGATGATGGATGAATGGATGAATTAATGAATGTATGATGTAGCCGTAACCGTCTGTAAATGATACATACTGTAGGTACAAATATGTCAAGATAGAACGATATATTTGTCATTCTTAATGATGTTTTTTTTTTTTTTTGTGATTCCATCTGATTGGTTTTGTCTTGTCAGGTGACCAAGATGCTGGCCGTGGTGGTGGTCCTGTTCGCCCTCCTCTGGATGCCCTACCGCACCTTGGTGGTGGTCAACTCCTTTCTAAACAAGCCCTACCTGGACACCTGGTTTCTGCTCTTCTGTCGGATCTGCATCTACCTCAACAGCGCTATCAACCCCGTCATCTACAACGCCATGTCCCAGAAGTTCCGCGCCGCCTTCCGGAAGCTCTGCCACTGTGGCCCGCAGCATTCCCAGAAGCCTGCCCACTATAGCGTGGCGCTGACCTACAGCGTCATCAAGGAGACATCCAATGGGGAGAGCCCCGATCATTTCACAACGGTGATGGACGATATGGCCACGCCCACCTGTACTGAAAAGTTCCTGCCCATTGGTAACAAGAGGATGTCGTTTGAGAACCCCTCTCTGGCAGGAAGGGTTGACCTCAGCACTGCCTGACTAAACAAATTCAATCCATTCCTACAGAAGACAGTGATTATCTGAGAGAATTAATCTTATGCTTGAGGGCTGTTGAGCAGAGCATTTGTACATTTTGAAGTGTTCACCAGCCAGCCCAGCACACTAACTGTCTATCAGAAGTTTCTTCTGCCCTGAAATAGATTTCATATTAGAGTGGTACAACTTGCAAATTGGAAATATTCAAAACAGAATGAACACTAAGCGTACCATTAAATAAGAGAAAGTTACATGCATTGAGCATGGTGAAATATTGAATTATTGTTCACTCTCTATGTTGCCAAATGCAGTTCGTCGTAAGTAAAAAGCACTATGCGCAAAATTAGATTTTTTTTGTGTGACACATGACAGATTGACAAAGCAGTCACCATGATTATTTTCACACAGACTGAGCAACAATTGCCGTATCTGTAAGAAAAGATGCATCACCAATATTTCAGTACTTGAGAGAGATTGGAAAGCATATTAATCATGCATGACATTTTGTGACATTTCCCATAGTGGGATAAAAAAAAAAACTGTCTTCAAGGGATTAGGAGGCATATCGTAACGCTATCGTTCTCCGTCCTACTGAATACGTTGCTGCTAACAGGGTGGGTTATAGATATACAGTGTACCTGTATCCATGGGTTTGACTGCAGGGTCTTTCCTTCATCCATGCACCGGCGGACACCTGTGAGATAACCCAGAAAACCTTGGAGATAAAACAGACTGGCCCGCTAACACAGGGAGAACATTCCAGAAAAAAAAACTGAGGGCCTGGAATACCTGGAACGGTTGGGTGATCATAACAACCATCTCTGCTTTAGGGATCCAGATATCACTCATTGCCCCCCACAGTAGCTCATCATGTCATGGTAACCGATCCAGTAGACGGCATTCGTCGAAAAGGTTACAGGTGAAGAAAAAGGAGTGAAAAAGCTGAAAACCCCCAGTGACATGCTGCATCTCTGACCCCTTTGATCGATGTGTTTACTTTGAAATCCGAAAGGTTCATCAGATATGAAACACCCTACAGGTGGTTTAACCTTAGAGTCAGAGAAAGACTTCGCCATCATTTTTTGCTTCACCGGTAAACAGCTCCAGTGGATTCAGTACAGACTGTGCAAAGGTTGGAGAGCAGTGTAAATAACAAGAGAAAGAGAAAGGTGGTCTTTGATGCTTAGACAAGACAAGTGGTCTTTGATGCCTAGACAAGACAAGTGGTCTGGTAGTCTGGCAGCTAACTGTGGTTAAGTTGTCAGTAGCCAGAAACTAAGATCATGAAGATCTGATGATCAACATCAGAGACTGCAGTATCAAATAAATCACAGTGTCGACTTGACTGGCCAAGGGCTGTAGTGGTGGCCTAGTGGATAATGAGTTGGACTGATGATCAGTAGGTCATGAGTTCAAATCCCACTTGAGAACACCACCTTTGAGTAAGGCACGTTGCCTAGGTAACTTAACTTGTTTCCTAAATTACTCCAGGGAGACTGTCCCTGTAAATCGCTTTGGATAATCAGCTAATGGTAAAAATGTAAAATGGCTCTGCTGAAGCCGTGATGTATGTTATACCGCAGTTTCTTTTGATCTTAGTTTCTGTCTACTGACAGCATGACAACCGTTGACCGTGCTGACCCCCCCCCCCCCCAACACCCACTATACTGTAGAGAGGCTGTGTGAATGCCTTGTCGGATCTGTTTCAGAAAGCATTGTTCCTGATGGATCACTTCAAATCACACCCCCTCTGAGGAGAGGCAGAAGTGGGCCGTTCCTCACTACTTGAGGGCCCTACTTGGGAGATTTGGGAAGGACGGAATGAGTCATGTTATAGGTAATGAGGAATAGGATCAGGAGTCGAGGGAAACTACTGCATTCATCAAGTACACTTAAAAGCATTGATTAACTTTAGAGTTCAAATGAGAAACAAATCAACTTTCTACGCTTTTGTTATTGTACACTGAGAAGAAAATAAATGCCATCTCCACTTTCACATTTGACACGCTGTAAAAAAAGATGCTTGAAATTGATTGTGTGGTGCAATGTGAAATGTATGTTTTTCACTGTTCATTTGGGAACTGTTTTGTAATCTTTAACTGTGTCTGCCAGTGCCAGAACATTTCTGCTCACCAGTTTATTGTTTGTTGTTCTGATGTATTTTTCTATCTAGCATTTTGAAGTGATCAATGTAAGCTATTTATCGATTAGTCTTTGGAATACTTAAAACAGTGTTCCAAAGGAAGCAACTTAAAATACATCTCACATTTTCATCATCTATTTGTCCCAAGCATTAAAACAGTAGTGGAATTTATTCATTCTGGAGGACAAATAAAAGCTTTTCTATTTAAAATAAATAGTCTTCTCTTCAGCCAGGTAGTCACTTTGCAGCATGAGCACTGTACTGTACAGTAAAACACATTATATTGTGACGTGAACTCAAAAGTGAATATATACAATGTGTCTTTATGTGAAGCAATGCTTTGTAGGTTTTTCTGTCTCACTGGCAGTTCTCTGCATTGCAAAATCGTTGTTGTTCTGATGGGTCATGTTTTGTTTTTTGTATTGTTATTTGTGTATAATAAATTGATCTCCGATCCATTCTGTGTTTTTACTGTATACTATAGGAAGCATTGTCACCATAATAAACTTTGGAGACAGCCACTGTATATATACAATCTTAGACATACTGTGCCTGTGTGAATGTGTGAATGTACTGTGTTAGCCTGTGTTACAGCTCTAAACAGATTCATACTATGGTAAGTTCTTCAATCACTTACATAAAAAAAAGCTAGACAGCTAGAGAAGATAATTAATATTCATAGAAAACCACCATTGTTTACGCTCTCCACCTCAGGCAGGTTATCCCAGAGAGCTCTTGTTCTTATAGAACACTCTGAGTACATCCAATACTGTAGAGCAGAATACAGAACGTATAGAACACTCGTAGAGCAGAATACAGAACGTATAGAACTCTCGTAGAGCAGAATACAGAACGTTCGATAGAACACTCTGGGTTTATCCAATAGTAGAATACAGAACATTCTATAGAACATAGAATAGACCAGCAGATTCTGGTAGAGGTAGTGCGTGCAATGTGCGTGTGCCTGTGTTTAATACCATTCCTCATTTCATTCCATGCATTACAATGAGCCCGTCCTCCAATGTCTACCTCCACCAGCCTCCCCTGGAATAGTTATACCAGTGCGTTCAACTGCATACAATCCATTCTGCTGCTTCAACACACCACATCACTGAATCACTGTGAGCCCTGCTGAAAACTATCTATCATCCAAAAGCGTTTTTCATCCTTCAGAAGTGGAGCTATGTGAAGGATGATCATACTGAAGACATCGATCTGTGAACTGCAGAACCTGATGCAGCGCTTACTGTCTCTAGGTCCTTGTGACCAACGATCCATTCATGATCCATTCATTTCAGTGAAGCCGTTTGACCCGTAGCACACGGGTCAATGTAATTGCCTATTTACTGTAAAAATGTACTCACACAAAGTATTGACTTTTTAAAAATAGCATACAGGTTTACCACACATTCAATGTCTATCAAAAGGAATTGCTTGAGGGCGTGTTGGGTATGACATTTTCTGAAATGTTTTGCAAATGTTTGGTTCCTCATTGCAACGTATGCCGACTTAAAATGTATGTCTGTGCACTCTAAACACACACTCCCTAAAGCTGGGAAAGGATGTGGAGATTGACAAATTCGGTCATGTGTAAGTTTTAGGGGGTGAATGTGAGCATGCCATTCAGCTTGTCCCAAGGACACTGGTGAAGGGGTTGGCCGTGATGCACTGTACCACAGATGTATTATTTTCTTCTTTTTCGCTTAAGCTCTTTCAAACACACGCCTGTTCTTCTGTGATAAAGAGCCTGGGTAAGAACCGGTAAGTCAGGCGAAATAGAATTGGACATTTTCTCAAAACAAGTTACCTAATCTTCGTTACACGTGTTGTATTGCCTTTTGAGAATAGACGGTTATTGTATTGAGGGGTCGGCAGTAAACACCAATGAAATGCCTCTATTTGACAACATGCAAAAGTCATTAATACGTTTTAATACGTACATTACTTAACAAGGACACACACACACGCAGCATGCATGCACACACACACACACACTCACACACACACACACACACACACACACACACACACACACACACACACACACGCAACAACTTCTATCTACTTCTAGCAAACACAGTATATAACTAACTCACAGTCATTTCCCCTGCAGGTCCTTTCATTCACTCCTCCCTCCCTCCCGCCTCTCTGCCTTTGTTCCTCCCTCCCTCTGTCTTGCCCTGGGAGAGTTGGACAAACAAAGCCAGAGACTCTGTGGAGCGTGCCACATTGACACTAACCTCAGCTAACATCTACTGTCCGGTAGAGAGACACATTGATCTGACGAAGGCTCTGGGCTCCAGAGGGGTGAAAATTAGATGCTGATCTGGGCTGAAGTGGCAAGGAGGAGAGGAGAGGAGGGGAGAGGAGGGGATGAGAAGAGGAGGAAAGGCTAATTGTTTGGCCCTGACCCTGTTTAGCCTGACTTAAGTATATGTCTACATCAGTCCTCCAGGTAGGGAGGGTTGACGTTTATCTGAGGGTGTGGACAAAGAAGTAGGAGCAAGTTGGACATAGAGCCCTCCCCTGGGAAGATCTTTTTAGACAGCTTATGAATGCTCATCTCAAGTGATTTTTGAAAAAAGGATACAGAAAAATCTTAATTTACAATTGAAGCAACTTACAAGGCTAAGGGAGGCCTTGCAGAGGGGCACTTTCTCATTACACATTCATATTGCACTGGTGTCTCTCTCTCTCTGTGTCTCTCTCTCTGCCTGTCTGTCAGTCCTTGGTCTCCCTGGCTGTCTATCCCTCTCCTGCAAGAGCTCAGCACATGCATTGCATGACATTTATTATGCATAACCTTCTAGACTTTTCAGCTGTTTCATTTTTTATCAGAGATCATATGACCATTCAGATTGATTGACACTATGACAGGTCAGCACTTCTCACTCTCTCACTCTAAATGCTGGTTTGCGGCCTCTCTCTCTCTCTCTGCCTGTCTGTCTGTTGAATCAGCATTCATAAAAAAACCAAATGAAAAAATAAATTTCATAACGTGAATGCAAGTGTTTTTTTTCTGGCTGCCTTCTTTGGAATGCTGACTGAAATGTGAAAATGCCTGAGACAAGGTCATTCCTATCTAAAATCAAAATGAGAAGATGCTAATGCGAGGCCATCTTACTTCCCCTGTGCCTACCAATCTGTGACTAGACTTCTATAACATCCAAATGTAAAAAGTCTGGTCAACAGACTAGCAATAACGATGACTTGCATAATGGGCCAGCAATGGGCCAGCTAGGGAGGGAGAAACTGACCGCCAAAGAAAAGTGGACAAATCCAAAGAACCATTTCACTGAGACACAAGCTGTTTTCTCCACTGTGCTCACAAGCCCGTGAATACTCCGGTAATATGAAGATCACATCAGCAAATGATGGATGGATTTCAGATATTTGCCATTGTGTTGCATTGTAATATGGATTGAGAAACTAAATATCTATTGCCAAATGATATGTATCTAATATATATCAGTTCTGTTTGAACTAACAACATCTTACGGAACCATCTTAATGTTTTTTTATTACTAAATCACACTTGCTGTTCTGACATAATCTGATTGCCATTGAACATCTAAAATGATGTATGAGTTTTATGATTGATAAAACAAATCAATAAAAAAAAAAGATAATTCATTCATTAAAATATATGAAATATAAAACAATTCCTTTAACTGTCCTGAACAATAAAATGTAAGACCCTTTATAACTAATGTTTCTTGGTTCTTAATTTAAAAAATACAAGGGAAAATGGGGGGAAATCTAATTAGACTTGACAGTGAGACATGTATAGTGTAGTGTACTCATTATCTCAGCTTCACAGTGACCTGGTCTTTACTGACTATACTGTACAGGGATAGACCACTGTAGCTGAAGGCAGTACTGTATAACTGACAATTGGTGCCTTGACTCTTTTATTATGCAATACTGAACACAAAATGAACCTTTTGATTAATGTGGTTGCACATGTATCGACAGTATGGTATCATTTAGTACCTAGATCCTGTGTATTGAACATTGATTATTTGCCAAATTGTTGACAGAACATCCATAGGCAATGGCAGAATACCTTGTTTAGTAGGTGATCATATTATACAATCAAATTGAAACAATCAACAATCTAAACAATCTAGACAACTAATGTTGGCATGGTCCAGTTCTATACTGTAGAATACCTTGCTTGTTCGAAGATCATAAAGGACCATCCACTATACTGTAAGATATCAATCACCTGTAATCACTGTAAGATATAAAAAAACGTCATGTTTTGCAGCAGTTATGATTAAACACAAACAATCAATTAATCAATCAATGTATTTTATCCATTAACTATTGTCTTATGTTTTATCTATTTACTTCTTATATTTGCTTTTATTCATTGTCCTTTTTATTTTCTTACTATGCTCCTCTTGCTGTATTTTTAAATAATGTATGTAAAACGTATGTATTATGCACTTTGAATTGCTCCTGTTTTATGAAATGTGCTATACAAATAAACTTGGTCATTGATGCGTAAGAAGAGCATTACAGTATGCTTCAGTTATTGATTGAGCAGATGGATGTTGATTGATCTGCTTCTGGTGGCACACGCATGCGCGCACACACATACACACCCAACCATGCACGCACGCACACACACACACACACACGCACGCACGCACGCACGCACGCACGCACACACGCACACACACACACACACACACACACACACACACACACACACACACACACACACACACACACTTCACGTCCAGCTCTCCGTTCCCCCAAAGACAGTGTTTGTTTGACGCCAGGCAGTAAATTTACTTTTCATTAGTTTGTCATTACCTTCCTCCCTGTTGACCTTTCCAAAGTCCATTCACTGGCAGAGCAGCCATAGATTAGAAAATACAGCAACACACTTGAAATAAACTGTTACCTTATAATAATATTATTACCTCACGGTTACAGGGAGTCCAACGTGTAGCAGCTAGGCTTTTAACCAAAACTAAGAAAAGAAACTATCATCCCAGTGTTAGCCTCCCTACACTGTTACCTGTTAGTTTTAGAATTGATTTTAAGATCTAACTGATAACTCTTAAGGCTTTGCCGGGTTAGGCACCTTATGAGCATCAGTGCAGCTTAAGATCCTCAGGCAGGATCCTGCTGGCCCTTCTGGAGTCCAGAGTGAAGACAAAAGGTGACAGTGGCTTTGCCATTAGGGCCACTACACTTTGGAGTGACCTGACTGAGGATATTAGGCTAGCAAGATATGTATATGTATTTTCTTTTAAATCTCTTCTTAAAACAAATGTGTAAAGACACGCCTTTAATTGATGCTGCCCTTATTCTTTTTAATGTGTTGTGTTTTACTGTTTTCTACTTTTTTGTTTTTGTTTTTATTTGCACATTTGTTTTATCTGTTTGTGTGCAGCCGTGGTGTGTTTGAGTGTGTGTGTGTTCTGTTTGTTTCCTGTGTTTCTCCCAGGTGATTGTCCTTCCTCCCTGCTCGTTGCCATGGTGACGGCCTGATTGGGCACACCTGTGCTCAATCCTCAATAAAGGGTGGAGGTGGAGGATAAAAGGCTGGGAGAGACACTCAGATGGTGCCAGTGGGCCATTCCACAACTTGAGAGTTGTGTGTATAAGTTGAAGCTTTAGTCTGTTACTCTGTGTTCTACTATAGTATCTTTGTGTGTTTGTTGCTAGTTAGCTTAAGCTACTGCTACTGTTTGGTGTAGTGTGTGGCTACTACTTGTAGTGTGTGTTGGTGACTTCGATTACTCTTTTCTAGAAGGAGTGTGTTTTGTTAGTCTTGTGTTTGAATCACTTTAAACTTACCTTCTACACTGCTCATTTACGTTACACTGTTTATTACTACTTATCAGCTCTCCTTTTTTCATAGAGAGTAGTTTTAAGTTAAAGAGTTTCATGGATTTTTTTTTTTTTTTTTTTACCCTTGTACAATAAATCTTGTTTTATTTATATTCTCCCATCCCCTCTGGTTCTTGTCCCCCTAGTTTATCATATTGTTACTCCCCATATCCCCTAGATTATATATGGGGTTGTAACACCCTGTTTTAAAAAGGTGCTGTTATTATTATTTTTATTATTATTATTATTATATTGATCCTGGGGGGTATTCCATCAATGTCGCTAAATCCAGCCTTATTTTGATCTCGTGAGATGTATCAAAATAAGCCTGGATTTTTTTAGAAATCTTGCAAGATTTATCAGAATAAGTCTGGATTTTCCTTTAGTGACATTGATGGAATACCTCTCTGCAGGCCATGAATTTAGCAGCCAGCTTTCCATTTATGTATTCTGTCTGCATACTGTACATCCAAGTAACCAGTCAAACAATGAGGCCAAGAGCTGTGTTATGACAGACTGGTGCAGGTACTGTTCTATTCTAGAATACCTAATAATACGGACAAAACAAAAACATCAAAACAAAATTTATCATTCACACACATTCAAATGCAATACAATATTCTATCACTTTCAGTCTCTTTTGAATATGTACCTTTTTCTAATCCCTAGTATTGTTGGTGATTGACAGTGGGTCTATGGTTGCTTCCCCACCTGCCAGTCCTCCCTCCCCAGGGATGCTGAGGTGTGCTGGGGCCTGACCTACCTGGCCCTCTCTCCCTGGGGGATCTGGAGTGTAGGGCTGAGGGAGGATAGACAATCAACCTGGGATCCAAGTCAAACCAACCACAAACGCAACTGTGCTATTTCTAAAACTCCAAACTTATGGAAGACACAGTAAGTGAATTATGAACTCTAGTCAGCTACATTCATCAACATCATTAAATCAAGTCTGAGTGCTGCATTTGACCACTTCATGAACAAAAGAGGTCGCATTTCAGAGCTTTATTACTTCCGTCAGTATGTGCTGTACAGGGCTGCACTATGAAAGAGAACTGGTTGAGAGATACTGCTCTACAGTAATGGGGCGGAGGCTTTTGTTTGAATTACTGTAGGAACCAGCCATTAAACATTCATGCTGAGAAAAAGAATTACTAAACAACAATCTCATTAAGATACAGGATTCTTACTGGAAAATAATGAGCTTGTCGTTCTGGTATCTGTTGGTATCAACAGATCTGTTTCACAGAACCAAACCGACTCTGAGACAATAAGGAAGTGGATGTAGAGAGAGAGAGGAAAGGGGAGAAAAGAGAAATAACCACTACCAGCTGGGGTACATGCACAGTGCACATACCCCTGACTAAAGCTAGGCTAATCAGTCTGGGATAGTGTTACCCTCATCTGATTGAATATCCCACATCTCATTGAAACAGAAAGACATGGCGTGAAACACACATGGCGTGAAAGGTCCCCTATAATCTCAGGCTAGCTGTGACGCCTCACCGTAAATAGACAGGCAGGAGCAGGAGCGTAGCCTAGACTCTCTTTGACGCAGACACATGCTACGTTCCCGCCGTAAAAAAAAGTTTCAGCAAGAATCAAGATGGAGAAGCTAAATTCTCAAATAACAAAGGGACAGCTTTTGATAGTTTCCAGTGTGTCTGGGGAAAAAGCTAAATGTGGAAAAGAAATCATATACAGTCATGTACAGTCATGTAAATTGTAAATATTATTCTAGTCTACGATAGCAAGAAAACCGGTTCATCCCATCTGCAACATCATGTTGACTGTGGATGCGCCGCAGCTAGTGATTTCAGGCCCCCGCAGACCGAGATTTCAGGCCACGCTTTATGAAACGTGTTAGCTGAAGAGTAAACCCAAGGACAGAGAGAACCACAGGAGAGCAACACAAGCCACGGCCATAAGATCTTCTCCTTCCATAGGAGCGTTGACATAGTGCTGTGTACAGTAATTGCACAAAGGAAGTATAACTAGCTGAGATTGGTAGGCTACTCCGTACTCTGTAGGGCTACGGCCCTATAAAATGAGATGAACACTACAGTGAAGGTGCCCTTAAAAAATAATTCTCTATCTCTGTTGCTCTCTCTCTCTCTCTCTCTCTCTCTCTCTCACCTTAGCTGCTACACTGTGTAAGTGTAGTTTCATCAGCAGTAGATTCTGGCCCCGCCATGTGAAAAGTGTCATGTGGATGAGTGTTGAACTGTGGGGTCACCTGGCCCCTCTCTGCTAAGACTCTCCCAGGTCAGACACTCAGGCCCTTTTACCACCAAGGCAATTTGAGGGCCGGTTCGGTGCCTAATATCGAACCAGTTTATCGTGTTTCGACAGCAAAAGAACCAGCTCTTTGGTCAGGAAAACTGGTTCCACAGTGGCACCAACTCTTTGCTGATCTAGAACAAAGAACCGCTTACGTCAGGGGCGGGGGGCGGGATTGTCGGGACCAACCACCAATCGATACCAGCGTAGTTGATGCTAGGTAGCTAGCTACTATAGCGACCTAGTGAGCTAGCTTACAACAAAAGTTAACATTAACATCTTACGTTCAGTCAGTATTCATAATAATCAAAAAGTGTTAGGTAATTACCTTTCTTCTTGAAATCGCAGTCCATAGCAATTGCGTCAAGCAGCACAAATGCGTTGGACTGATCGTATACAGTGATGTAAGGACGTGGCTCTCTAGCCCGTAGAAAAGCAAACAGGTTCTCAGAAGTTTCTCAAGTTGAACCAACTGAACCGGCAGTAGCACCAGCCCACAACACACACACACACACACACACACACACACACACACACATACATACATACACGCACACACAAAAACCAAGCTGATAAGTTGTCTAACGACCTGAAGTTTAGAGGCAAAGCTCTTGGCACATACGTGCTATAGTAGGGATGTCCTTCAGGTGTGCTATTTATACAGTGCCTATAGTGCCTATAGAAAGTCTACACCCCCTTTCAAAAGGTTCACCTTATGTTGCTGCCCAGAGTGTCAATTGAAACACATTCAATTATCAGGGGCGGAGGGTACCCTTGCTGTGTCTATATAACCAAGTGGCCAGTAGGAATCGCTTAATCCCTGGCCATTCAAATCCATAACTGTGTTTGCAACAATGAATTCAAGTGATGCAGCAATAAAAGTACATACTATACAGTCAAGTGCAGGGGTGCCAATATTTGTGTACATGACTGTATCTACCAGGCGATCTTGTGTTGGCCAATGGAAGTTAATTATGTACCTTTGACTTGTACAGTGTATACACACACCATCTCCCAGATCATTATGCCTGTTTAAGGTCTACTGTACTCGGCATGAGCTGTATTTTTGTGTTATAAATGTCATATCAAGTGACCAGACCAGGCGAGGGGGTAGGTCACAGTTCCAATTGAACAACGTTAACTGAGGAGAACATCGTAGGGGTTCTAGAACAGGCTTCTCTCCGTCTGTCTCAAAAACATAAACAACGTCTCCCCCATTCTCCCCGTCACAGGGGGGGTAATCAGCTCTTTTCACGATTCCTGCCAACAGGCAAGCCACTCCCCCAATTACCCTGGGGAGCCAATCACCATAACCCACTGTGCTTACATCTATAGATAGAGTTGGGCTGTGACAATATACACTCACCGGACACTTCATTAGGTACACCTTGCTAGTACCGGGTTGGACCCCCTTTTGCCTTCAGAACTGCCTTAATTCTTCGTGACATAGATTCAACAAGGTGCTGGAAACATTCCTCAGAGATTTTGGTCCATGTTGACATTATAGCATCACGCAGTTGCTGCAGATTTGTCGGCTGCACATCCATGATGCAAATCTCCCGTTCCACCACATCCCAAAGGTGCTCTATTGGATTTAGATCTGGTGACTGTGGAGGCCATTTAAGTACAGTGTTCAACCCATTGTCATGTTCGAGACTCATCAAACCAGGCAATGTTTTTCAATTGTCCAATTTCAGTGGGCCCGTGCAATTTGTAGCCTCAGTTTCCTGTTCTTAGCTGACAGGAGTGGCACCCAGTGTGGTCTGCTGCTGCTTAAGCCAATCTGCTTCAAGGTTCGACGTGTTGAGCGCTCAGAGATGCTCTTCTGCATACCTTGGTTGTAATGAGTGATTATTTGAGTTACTGTTGCCATTCTATCAGCTCGAACCAGTCTGGCCATTCTCCTCTGACCTCTGCTATCAGCAAGGCATTTTTGCCCAGAGAACTGCCGCTCACTGGATATTTTTCCTTTTTCGGACCATTGTCTGTAAACCCTAGAGATGTTTTTGCGGGAAAATTCCAGTAGATCAGCACTTGCCACAACAACCATGCCACATTCAAAGTCACTTAAATCAACTTTCTTCCCCATTCTGATGCTCGGATTGAACTTCAGCAGATCGTCTTGATGTCTTCTCGATGTCTACATGCCTAAATGCATTAAGTTGCTGCCACTGCCACGTGATTGGCTGATTAGATATTTGCATTAACGAGCAGTTGAAAACAGTGGCAGGGACCCAGGCCCTCCACTGTCGAAGACAACACACACTCTGATTCAGAAAGAGAGAATGAGAGAGTGAGAGAAAAAAAGAGGTGTCAGTCTGCCCTTGCCTCCCCTCGTTGACATGTAGAAGTATGTGTTGCTGAGCAACCACTACTAACCGTCCATTCTGAAGATGCATGTCTGGCTTGAGTTGACCGTTTTAAGGGGACTCTTCACCGTTTTCACAGAGGGAGTGTTTTAGCGGGGAATTGATGCTATTCACTCTAATCACTCAGGAGACGAAGCTTGGCTCTGTAAATTGTTTATGCAAAACAAACGCCAGGACATCCGTAACAATCTAATCCCTTTCCCTAAATTTCCAGTTATAGTTCTGGATTCCACAAGCTTATCGATCCCATCTCCGGAGTAATGTCCCATTTTGTGGTGTTAACAGCCGATGATTGATGACCCTCACCCTTTCCAATGAGGATTCAACCCAAACAGCCACTCTGCCTACAGGAGTCTCACCCTCACTCAATCTAATGGGTAGTAGTGATGAACGTCATCTGGATGAATGGAGCCCAACATGCATACTCAGTAGTGTGAAAACACACACGCACTAGCACATGAACTCTAGACTAAACTCATTACTTGAAATATCCCATACTTCTCATGCTTAAAAGTCATGTGGTCCACATTTAGAATGCGTCATGCATTATAGACTGTGGCTGGAATTACTTTTTGAAGGATCTACTCAACTGCATCCTATGGTAGAATTGAATCACGCACGCTCGCACACACATACACACACAAACACACATATGCACGCACACACAGATATACACATACATACATGCATACACACACACACACACATACACACACACACACACACGCACACACACACACACGCACACACACACGCACACGCACACGCACACACACACACACACGCACACGCACACACACACACACACACGCACACACAATACTGTGTGTATGCCTATAACTCACAAGATAAGGACAGCATGGACATATTGCTGTGCAGAATGGATGAGGTGAGTTGAGGGAGGTGGATAGAAGAGAGGATGAAGAGAGCCTCCTGAGAGTCTCTCAGTACTGAAGGCAGCTGATCCTGCACTCCTCCTAATAGATGAGCTGAGGAAAAAGTCTGAACCATTTTTCTTGTGACCACGGCACTCAGAACAGGTGCGTTTACCAACATGTACTAGAACTCCTATATAATGTAGATTAGAGTTGTTTATATTTTTATTTATATCATGCAGGGAAAGGTGGACCAACATCGAAGGCCTAAGGTCAGTAACCAAACAGGTTTGAGTCGTCTATTTTCAGCGGAAGAGCCAAAAAGAGCCAAACTGAAAACTGAAATTGAAAGTGAAACTAAAAAAGTATCTTGGAGGTCCCTTCATGTAAAACAATGAATTCCCATCAAAATCATACGTAGGGAAATCAAATACAGAGCACATACTGGTTGCACTTTCACAGAGAGGAACTACATAGACTGCTTACTGAGACAGAACACCGCGGGAGGTAGCAAACCATGCATTTCATTTTCCTAGATGATTGGGAAAATCCTTGGCCTTCAGGCTGTTCCATTGTAGTTAATTAACAAAGAGAGAGAGAGGAGAAATTGAGTGATGCTTGAACCCTTTTCCATTGAGAAATGTGAGTAGCAGCACAGATGAAAGCTACTTCACCTCTTCCTGACATCATTCCCCTTTGTAGTGAGTAACGGAACGAACCGCATAATGAACAATGTTACTGCTGCTGAGATATCGGGCAGAAAAGAGGCAGATTTGAAAGGGAAGGTTCGCCTTAATCATAGCCTATTATTTTGAACAAGGTCTTAATTCGATCAAGGTCAGTCATTTTATTACTGCAGTATTCTACGAGGCATTTCGTGAAGGTTTAATGGACCTGGATGTAAAGTTTTCTCAACTGAACCAGACTTGCTTTGAAGAGAAAGGAAATCGAGAGGAAATACTATAGAGGAAATGGAGGACTTAAAATAATTTGAATTGAACAACTGGCATCATGACAGAAACAAACTGTGACACTTATCAACAGCCTCTCCTGCTGCGTAGTTTCCTAATGGGAGTTACTGTAGTTAGTTATGGGATATTGTATCTGCGTTATCATCTGAATCCTCTCCTTTAATATTGTCCTTTCACCATTGTGTATCTCTCTGTTTATGCAGTACATTAGTGTCTCTGTAGTAGCTCTTTGGTTGTTTATATCCACCTTGACAGACAGGACAGTCATTGAGAAACAATGGTCACTGGTACCAGTAGACCTAGATCTGTCTGCAGAGATGCCCTACTGACATTCATCTGTGACAATGTATGTTCTACATGGAGGAGATACATAGAGGAGAGACATAGAGAAGAGACATAGAGGTGAGACATAGAGGAAAGACATAAAGACAACATGGAGGAGAGACATAGAGAGACATAGAGGAGAGACATAGACACATAGAGGAAAGACATATAGGAGAGACCTCTGTCGTCTGAGCAAACTCCACTCCTTCACCCAGGGGCTGATAGGTCAGTCATAGGTCAGCTGATAGGTCAGTCATAGGTCAGCTGATAGGTCAGTCATAGGTCAGCTGATAGGTCAGTCATAGGAGGAGAGACATAGAGGAGAGACATAAAGACATGGAGGAGAGACATAGAGGAGAGACATAGAGGAGAGACATGGAGGAGAGACATAGAGGAGTTACATAGAGGCGAGATATAGAGACATAGAGGAGGGACATAGAGGAGGGACATGGAGGAGAGACATAGAAGAGAGACATAAAGGAGAGACATAGAGGAAAGACATAGAGGAAAGACATAGAGGAGAGACATAGAAACACGGAGGAGAGACATAGAGGAGAGACATAGAGGAGAGACATAGAGACATGGAGGAGAGACATGGAGGAGAGACATAGAGACATGGAGGAGAGACATGGAGGAGAGACATAGAGGAGAGACATAGAGGAGAGAAATATAGACATGGAGGAGAGACATGGAGGAGAGACATAGAGGAGAGACATAGAGGAGAGACATAGAGGAGAGAAATATAGACATGGAGGAGAGACATGGAGGAGAGACATAGAGGAGAGACATAGAGGAGAGACATAGAAACATAGAGGAGGGACATAGAGGAGAGACATAGAGGAGAGACATAGAGGAGAGACATGGAGGAGAGACATAGAAACATAGAGGAAAGACATAGAGGAGAGACCTCTGTCGTCTGAGCAAACTCCACTCATCCACACACCCTTATCAAAGAGCCAATCAAAAGGTCAGAGAGGAGAGCGGTGTCTGGCCAGGTCCATCGATCACACGCTAACCTTTCAGAGGGGCAGGCAGTGACCTGGAGCTATTAGCTGGAATTAGCTTAGATTGAACCTAAGGTAAACAACAGGGTTGGAAATAAATGTGTCATAGCCAAGGGATTAGTGGCTGTGATTAAACACTCATCTCAGTAACTGCTCTCCTCATTTTCCCCCAATTTATAGGACAAATCAAATCTTCAGCGTACTGTACAATCACATTATTAGTAGTGTGCGCGTGTGTGTGTGTGTGTGTGTGTGTGTGTGTGTGTGTGTGTGCGAGCGTGTGTGCGTGTCTGTGTGTGTGTGCGAGTGTGTGTGCGTGTCTGTGTGCGTGCATGTGTGTGTGTGGTTTGAAAATATTACACATAAGGCAAAATAAGGTAAAACATGTTTTTGGGATGTTCGATCTCCCCTAATACATGAAGGGGGATGATCGAGCAGATTTGATCAGAGAGATGAAGCAGAAATGGGGTCTAATCAAGCTCAGTTCTAGGAGCAGAGAAACTCTCCGCGAAGAAATCCTGATACAAGACTCAGCCACTGATCTTCATTGTTTGAATTACCCCAACCCCGCGCCCAGTTACAGTCAAGTCCTTAGATTAAAATTTAATTTCCACTGCATGGCAGAGAACCAAAGAGAAACAAGGCAATCAGACAGTATTTCTCATTGTTAGCAGGAACTTATTATATTATGATTAGGAAGACTACAGAATGAGTATCCAGCGGGTTGGGACGAGTTGTAAGTCCTGACTCTCCCCCTGACAAGATCTTGTCTACCAGCCAGGCTACAGCACGACAGAGAGGAAAATACGGTTTCTACAGATTACGTCTCTGAGTCTTCCTGTCAGGGCTGGTGTCCCTCATGCATGGGCCTGAGGGACCCTGGGCTAATTGCCTGGCCAGTGTTCAATGTTCCTTCCCTTACAGAAACCCACTGGACACATTCCAGACTGTCTACAACAGAATTCGCATTGCACAAATTGACCACTTGTTGTGCGCCACATCGACCGAATAATGTAGTCGCGACGGAGGTGTTATGAGATCTGTCAAGCGAATACAGCAGCTTTTGCAGTCGGAGTGGACAGCGTGCTCCACTAGCTCTGGCTCTGCTGTGATCCTGTGATCCTGTGCATTGACACCAGCTCAGCCTCGCTGACTGGGCATCTGGTCCATCTCACAGGCAGCCAATCAGACATGTGGATCACTGTCGCTGTAACCCAGACAACACAAACGGACCTGTCTCTTTGATCACCAGCCTCAAGGCTCTCAGACCACTTGACTGGAGGCACACTAGCCACGCTACTTTAACAGTAAACATGTCTCATTACTATGTTTGTCTCCAGATAGCTTTGTTGTCATGGTATTCTTTGATTATGATGTAATCGCTTTAAACAGCATTATTCTGAAAGAATCCTAGATTTTAGAAAAAGAGCCATAATACGGCATAATCATGCAGGAAAGATCATTTGATATTGGGTTTGAAGATGTAACATATCTTTGCTTAGATTATTCATTCCATATTTTCCAAATATGTTACAACTGTTAAAGGATTTAATTTAGGAATATTATGCTGATAGATCTGAATGAAGTGAAAGATGAAAATAATGAAGTTGGTATTTTTCAGAAACATGGAGCTTCATGAGTTCTGTAATCTTCAGTGAACCCAGATTATGAAACAGCCAGATGTTCAACTCAAAATGCATAATGGTAATCAGACTATGTTACATCACTAATCAAGGCATTCAAATGATAGTAATGACCATCTGAGATAAGCACCCTGTGCATGCGGGCTAGGGCTGACACTGTAGAGATGTGTCATGTGGGGCTGTGTCACATAAATGATTATGATTATAACCCTTCTAATTCTGTTTTAATGGCTGCACCCTCCATTACAGGACATAAGTGGTGATGATGATAAAGATTGGCTTGAGGAAAGGTCATTCACACATAAAACACACCACAGGCCCCATTTTCTATACAGAACCGAATACTCTGAGAGTATCCACTGGAACGATTTACATAAAGAGCATTAATAACAACCCCATTTAGTGTACATCATTACATCAACTCAGACTTATGGTAGATGGCTCATTTGATGATCCTGATTGCCTAGGCAACGCTAGCAGGCTTGGTGGTGAGTCATCCATCTTTTTCTTGGGGATGAGGAATAGGAGAGTGTTTTGATATACCACCGAAGGAGGAGACCCAGTCAGAGACCATGTCAGTCACACACACACTGATTTAAGCTCTTAACTTACAAGTTATTATGTCTTTCTCTCTTTGGTTTTTATGGTAGTTTATGTGTCCTGTGATGACAACCTAATTTCCCTGTGGCTGTTAATAATTAAGTCTCATTTTATCAGCTCTCTCAACCTGCACAGATCCATGAATACTGAAGATTTTCTATAGAGATTAAAATGCAGGTTTAACCAACCGACAGACGGGCAGTATAATCCTATTTTACCTCATTAGCAGTAATGATAAACAACAAAGATGATAACCTCCATTATCTTTTATAGACCCCTGGGATATCAGTTATGGGTAAAAGTTGTCACACCGTACCCCTCCCCTCTGTGTAATACAGGATCTTGAATCCCTGTTATGAATATACAAAAGGTCACATTCATATTGAGAGAGTCATATCGCAGGTGTAATTATTCACGAGTGAGGTTATGCTATTAACATGGAGTGCCCTTTGTATGTATAGCCTAATATGGTCATGAATCTTAGTGTGAGCACCACCACAATCTCATTAAGCCCCTGGTAAATTATGCATATTATGTTTTTGTGTATTATTCATTACACAATGCAAACAGTGATGCTATTGTTTTCATGTTCTTTTCAATACAATTCAAGCTAATTCACAAGCCTATGGTATGTTGGGAGTGGATATTGCTAGCAATAAAAGGTCTGCTGCTTGCATCAAACCCCTCATTCAGTTTGTTGTTGGACTTGAAGATGTTCCGTTCACTGACTTCTGTGTAAAAGGGGAATTATGTTCAGGTCGTTGTTAAAGAGTTCTTGTGTTCATCTTGTGTGACTGTGACAGCCACAGGGGGGAAAGAAAAAAGTTTTCCATTTGATAAACGGAGCAGTTATGCCACCTATTATTACACTTCATTCAAAAATGATTGAGAGGTCTCCAGACAGGCACAGAGGCAATTGTTCAATTTAAGACGCAGTCATTGCATCGCTGCTTCTCTCTCTCTCTCTCTCTCTCTCTCTCTCTCTCTCTCTCTCTCTCTCTCTCTCTCTCTCTCTCTCTCTCTCTCTCTCTCTCTCTCTCTCTGTCTCTCTCTCTCTCTCTCTCTCTCTCTGTCTCTCTCTCTCTCTCACTTATATTTCCCCACGAAGAGCTGTCAATCAACAGGATTGTTCTGTACTGTCATTCTTGTCATTCAGGATGGTTCTGCAGTGTCAACCTGAAGATGGAGAGACCTCAGCTAGCCAGTTAGTGTGATGGCAGAGCACAGACCCATTGTAAGGTCTGAGGAACCACTTTTCATTGGATGTAGACCCCCCCGTGGTGCACCTATAGCAGTTTGCACTATCGATGCATTGTTAAGTGTAATAGATGAGTGATTTGAAGGAGCATTTCACCATGGAGGGTCACCATTACTGAACACCAAGGTATAAGTGGTCTTTGTTGTCAACAAAATATATGCGACAAAATAGACTTTTATCAGACCAGGAAGTTATATGGAATGGTGAAATGATGAAATCCAGCCAGCCACAGAGGCACGTCTAAGCTAAGATGCATGTGTGTAAACAAGTGATAAAAGGATGTGCTGGGGCAGTGCTTATGGATGGAAACAAACCAGGCAGTTGCTAATTCAGGAACAGTAGGCTCACTTCTCCCCAAAGCTCTTTGTAGGAAAAAAAATCTGTTGTGGTATTTAAAAATGGCGGTTAAGGGTGAACTCTGAACATGGGATGACGATTTCCATTGACCAATCAACAGTCTCTGCAGTGTCACACGTCACACACAGCCTGGCAAAAAGTACCTCTCGCTACCCCTCTGAAACGAGAACTAAAACGGCCCGGCTCGGTTGGCAGTGGAGAAAGCAAAACAAACCGGGCTCACGCGGTACGGCACGGGTCGGCACGGTAGTGGAAAAGCGCCATAACATAGTCACACACGCACATACGTAAATTGAAAATAAAATTGTCGCCTTCAAAATAAAAGCAATGCAATTGTACTGGACGCATTGCCTACACTTATTATGTTATTTCTATTATTATGAAAAAACTTTTATTTTTCTTTATTTTTTTTTTTTTATTTTATAGGACCGCATGTGGCCCGGGGGCCGTACATTATTTTTTTATTTTTATTTAGCCTTTATTTAACCAGGGTCGGTCCCATTGAGATACAATGATCTCTTTTTCAAGGGAAGCCTGGCCAAGACAGCAGCTTAAAAACATTAAGTTTCAACAGTTAAAACAATTCCCAGGTCTGCTCTAAGGTACAGTATATCGTTGTGTTTACAAGGTCACAAACACCACAGCCTGGGTAATCCATGTCTCCACTGAACATTCTATCAACAGGCTGCACAGGATGAATACACTGGAGACAAGATTGATGTTACTGTAGATAAGATCTGTAGATAAGGAATCTCAACAACTAACCTGTTGTCATAATACAGCATGTGGTGCTTCACAAGCACAGTCTGAGAGAGTTTCTCTCTATTCTAGACCTATGGGATAAACAACTGATGTCTCTCTCCAACACCACCCTGATAGGGCACAGCTGACATTTGGTTGACACCACCTGCCGCGTGTGACCAATTGATCTTGCCGTTCCGCATAGATCAGTATTTTTTTCCCTCAATGTAATTACTTGTGCCAGTCACTCAATTATAGAGAACATTATTTTTGGAAAAATGAAACCTTGTTACACAGTGACATTTAATTATAGGGGTGATTCATCATAGTGTCTGACATGTATACAAAGCTGCATTGTTCAGCATGATAATCAGTGAAAACATATTGAAAGTGAATGCTGCATAATTGACTGAATCGTCAAGTAGGTAGGAATATTTCTTTTACACCCTGCCCTCCCTCCCTTCCATTACACAGTAGACACACGACTAAGTCCTGTATAACAAAGTGGATCGTGTGTAATTTCCTGAAGTGAAACTCGTTGGACGAGGATCAGCATGTTGTTTAAGCAACGGCATTGATTTACTGTTGTGTCTCCACAGTACTGTCCTGTCCTGTCCTCCCTCCTCTTCCCTCAGTCTCTCTCTTCCTCTCTCTTTCTCCCTCCCCCCACTGTTTCTCTCCGTCTCTCTCTTTTTTTTCTCCCTCTCTCTCTCTCTGTCTCTCTCTCTCTCTCCATCTCTCACTCCCTCTGTCCCTCTGCCATCCACCAGTTCTGTCCTCATTAATCAGGCATTAGGCAGCTTGGAGAGCAAGGGCATGTTAATGCTCTCTGGCAGAGCCCTGCTAAACTAGACTGGCAGTCCGCTCACAGGTGGACACACACACACACACACACACGCACACACACACACACACACGCAGACACACATGCACGCACACGCACACATACGTGCACACACACATACACGTGCAGAGTTTGGACATGCTGATTTAGTCATCCATTCTCATAGCTCTCCAGACAATCAGCTGACTCTGCGGTCCTGTCTGGACGTCATGGTAACACTATCAATAATGTAGATAAGACGAGGGACCTACATTACCTATGGCTTACTAATGGCATTAAAGCCTTCAGATTGTTTCCCTAATGATCAACAGTGACAGGCAGATTTAAGAGGTGTGTCACATGTTATCAATAAGTTGATGAGGTGATGGCTGGTTTGAGAGGACGGATAAGGACAGTGGCAGGCTCGAGTTAATTAAATGACACACACGGTATAAACAAACACATACCCGATAGCATGTGAGACATGGTCTGGTGAAAAGGGCCACATGCCGGCAATTCCCAAGTTGTGCAAATGACCAAAAAGCTTCGTTAAAAATGTTTAAAAACGAATGTGTTTTCAGTTTTCTTTTGCATATTACGGTGGTTGAAGTGTTGAAGAGCCCACTCGATATAACAAACAGTTTTAGGATCACTAAATACACTATATGAACAAAAGTATTGGGACACCCGAACATCACACCCATATTATGTGCTTGTTGAACTTCTCATTCCAAAACCATGGACTACCGATTTGTGTATGGGGGGCATTGTATGGGGGGCATTGTCAGGCTGAAACTGGAAAGGGCCTTCCCCCAAACTGTTGCCACAAAGTTGGAAGCGTACAATTCCAATTCTCTAGAATCGCATTGTATGCTGTAGCGTTAAGATTTCCCTTCACTGGAACTAAGGGGCCTAGCCCAAACCATGAAAACAACCCCAGTCGATAATTGTGTCCACATACTTTTGTCCATATCGTGTACTTTTAATTGGATTCACTGGATAGTCTGCCATCGGCTACAGGGTAAATGATACATGGCTTGTAAACAAACTTAAGTTTTAGGACTTTTTATGTTCAAAAGCAAGGACTGCATGATCATCTAATTATGTGTAGTTATGTGTTTTTAGCATGTTGATGTTCTCTCAGCATGTTGTGATGTGCTAAACATGCAGTTAGATGTTCATAGCGATGTTCTTTCTAAGCTCCTACTTAGCTACCAAAGCAATGGTAGCAAATACGATTCAGAGGATCATGTAACCTACACAGAGAGCAGAGCAGTAAACCTACAGTGTCACACAGAGAGCCGAATTAATACTATATATACTGAGCACAGTAGTATCACGTGTCTCAGTATGTAACATCACTTTCTTCAGTAAGTTGTTCAAATATAAGAATTTGCTTTTCCTTTCAACATATTGATTGATAACTTTCAAAGACTACACTTGAACTACATTAGTACCAAGTTAGCGTGTCTCTGTTATCTTTTAGCTGAAAACTGTCATATGCTTTATCTGAAACAGGAAATAACAATTTCATTTCTATCTATCATTTAGGATCTTGAAGAGCAACAGGAAATAGGTTGTATCTGTAGTTCAGAGTGTTGCTGGTGTCACATGTTAAAATAAGTGTTTTTTCCCGATTTTTTCAGGTTGTTTTTTGATATATATAGTATTCGAGAATACTCCGAATCATTTTTCTCTGGTATTTGGTTTGAGGGGTACCAACATTCAAATAAACAAATCTTCTTCAACTATTTTCAGATTTCAATGTATGACATATCATTTGAAAGCTTATCTGCACTTTCATAATCTGGAAAAATGGCCGTGCCCTACTTGGAGACTTTTTCACCAGACCCTGTCACATAGAGTATAAGCCCACCACAACCAACAGACAGAGAACTCCAAAATGCCAGCTGCTTGAAAATATCTAATCAATATCGGTCTGCCCTGTGATTGCAACTATTAAATCTACCATCTTTATGGTAGCAGGAGCAGAAGCAGCCTTCCTATTGTAGTAGATACAGTAATTACAGAACAGTATGTGTGTATAACCTCACTGTCTGACCTTTCTCCTGCAGCAATGAGCTGCTGATGCTCCTGTGGGGAATCGTAAAAAAGAAAAGAAAAAAGGGGTTTCACAACATGGGTTGTTTTTAACCGAGTAGTTTTTAAAAAGGTCAGCTAATATTTTCCAGCCACTGTATTGATGGATTGTCTCCCTTTTGATCCAAAACAGACAGACCCTTAACAGAGGGCCACAAGCATACCAGAGGGGGGTTACGTGTTATCCTTCATCAGCCCCCAAGACTCTATTCATACCCCTCGGAGACCTTGAGAGTCCAAAAACAGATACATTCCACACAGAGAACACACACTGGAGCGAGGGCCATGCGTCCGGTTGATAACGTCACTCCTTTCAGATATGGAGGGAGAGGGTGATTCAGGCGCGACACTCAATTTATCGCTCATGCCTTCCAAGGTCTGTTGGTTTCATCCTCAGACACAAACACCCTCAGACCAATGCGTCTTATCATCTGTCATGGATATCTACCTCGTGCTTTGTCTCAGGGGAGGCTGGTGGAGGTAGAAATCATACTCTAGGACAGGCTTTTTGCCATGTGTGCTTGATACAATTTCCCATTCCCTTTTGCATTTCATATCATGCATGACAATGAGCCCCGTCCTCCGATTTCTACCTCCACCAGCCTCCCCTGGTCTAATTACTGGATGGGACAGGGGAAGATACAACTGTTAAGCCAATAGGTATAGTGGTGTCAATTAAAACCATACCCACTGCCTGAGCAAAGGAGAGCATTTTAAGAGGCCAACTCTTGTAGAGCGTCACACATGATAATACAGATGCTTTGTTCCAACTGAAAAACGACATGTCGTGAATGCAAATGTCTTTGACTAGAATGTCAGAAGTTGGTGTGCCATATGTAATACAAATGTATTGTGAGCTATTCTA
>NC_137680.1:13407167-13419667 GCF_963989245.1 Nansenia antarctica | reverse complement strand
GCGGTTTTGGCCAATTAGAAATTCGTGGATAGCTGTGCGTAATTCAAATACTCGTGCCAATACGGATCCACGGGAAAGCCATCTGACTTCTGAATGGTAAAGGAGCGCTGTGTGTTCCTCTCCTGTAGCGGCGCATAAAGAAGCGAAGAGGCGAGTTTGTAGGGCACTCTTCTTAATAACATTTACAGCCTTTACAACAGTGTCCATAACATCGGCAAACTCAGCACTCATTTCTTTAGCGGCGAGGGATTCTCTGTGCAGCATGCAGTGAGTCCACATCACTTTGGGGGCGACTTTTCTGACAAGCGCCATCAGTCCACTCTTTTGCCCAGTCATAGCGCGCGCACCGTCGGTACACACCGCGACACACTTTGCCCAACTTACGTCATTTTCACCGAAAAAGTCATCAATCACTTTGAAAATTTCAGCACTTGTTGTGCGTTCAGGAAGCTTCTTACAAAACAAGAACTCTTCACACATTTCGTCTTGGTCAACAAAGCGCACAAATGCCAAGAGCTGTGCGTCTTTGGAGATGTCCACTGATTCATCCAATTGGAGTGCAAATGCCTCCGCCGTTTGTAATTTCTCAATTAACTGCACCCTCACATCCGATGCCATTTCACCAATTCGCCGAGCAATTGTTGTGTCTGACAATGGGATAGTCTTCAACTTTTCTGCATATCCATATCCATTAGGGCTGGGTTAAAAAAATCGATTTCCCGATTCTGAATCGATCTTCATTGAATGAGCGATTATCGATTCATAAATCCCGAGATCGATCTTTCATGTTTTTTTATTTTTATTTATTTTTTATTTTTTTCTGCTTGCAGCTTCAACCCGCAACGAGATCTCGTGGCCAGATCTCGCGCTACAAGAATTTATCATATCTCACGCAACGACCAGGCTTAAAGGCAGATGTCTGGGTGCATTTTGGATGTAAAAATTATGACGATAGAGATGAGCAGGACAAAAGCAAAGCCATATGCAAGCTGTGCGCAGTGGAGGTTAAATTTAGTGGAAACACCACAAATCTACGGAACCACTTATTGAGGCATCACCCTGACGTGAAACATGGAAAAGCGGATCCGAAAGAAGCCTCGCTGATAAAGACTTTTGGTTGCAAATTACAATCAAATTCTCCGCGTGCCCAACAAATTACTACAGCGTCGTCAGTGTATTATGCAAATAAGTTATTTGAGACAGTCCTGAGGGATATGTGATGTCTTGTTTACCGATAGGCTATGTTAGTAGCCCCTTTATTTACACTGGCTGCAGTAAAGCACGTTAAAAAGCACTTTTTGTAGTGTCTGATTTAGCAAAATGTTGGTCAATGATGTTCATTTATGTTCCAATAAGAAGTACATTCATGTAACTGCTTTGGAGTCAATTCTTAATGTAAACATTGATATGTTTAACAATGCTACATGTTATAGGGTTCCTTGAACCATGTATAGCATTAGTTCTGAGAATCTCTTCATATTCAAGGAAAATTGATATTGTAACTAAATCGAACCGGAATCGAATCGAATCGAATCGAATCGTGAATCGAATCGAATCGGGTGCTGTGAATCGGAATCGAATCGTTTTGGGAAATCAGTGGCGATACCCAGCCCTAATATCCATCATGATATTAAATCATTAAATAATTAAATAATTAAATCATTAAATAAGATGATTTTAAACTCACCATGGTGTCAAACGACGAGGTGTTTAAAAAGCTGGGCGCTCTACACTCAGAAAAGGCCACGGGCCATGACAATATTCCAGCCAGATTTCTAAAAGACTCAGCTGCCTCCATTACCCCAATCATCACCCACATAATAAACCTCTCCATCAAACAGGGACACGTCCCCCTTGACTTTAAAATAGCAAGGGTAACCCCACTGTATAAAAAAGGAAGCAAATTAGACCCAGGCAACTACCGACCTGTTTCTATTCTTAATTCCATCTCGAAACTTATGGAAAAAATAGTTTATGAACAGGTTGATAGGTACCTTACCGAAAAAAATCTGATGTATGAATTTCAATCAGGATTCAGAACATCCCATTCCACTGACACATGCCTTCTCTATTTGAACGACCACATCAACCATGAGATGGACTCGGGTAAGTACTGCGGCATGGTCATGCTGGACCTCCAGAAGGCCTTCGACACAGTAGATCACCACATATTGTTAGATAAACTGAAAGCAATTGGGTTCGATAGAACATCGGTGAGCTGGATGCAATCCTACTTAGAGGGGAGGGAACAGGTGGTCAGTGTGAACGGAACACTGTCCCCCCCCCTCCCAGTGACCTGCGGCGTTCCACAAGGAAGCATATTGGGACCTTTACTGTTCCTAATATATGTGAATGACATGTCATCAGCATGTGATTGCAATTTGTTCCTGTTCGCGGATGACTCGGCTCTGCTGGTCTCTGACAGGGACATATTGCAGGTGGAAAAAGCGCTAAGCACTGAACTGAGTAGAATCTGCATCTGGCTAGCTGACAATAAACTATCAATACACCTAGGTAAAACTGAAACCATCCTATACGGATCCCCATCTAAACTCAGAAAGGCTGAACATTTTAAAATAAAAGTGGGTAACATTAATATCACAAGAAAAGAGGATATTACATACCTGGGCTCCATCTTAGAGGCAAATCTTTCCGGAGATAAAATGGCAGCAAAAGTAATCAAAAAAGTGAACCATAGAACTAGATTCTTGTACAGGATATCCTCACTTGTCAGTAAAAACACACTGAGGACCCTATCAGGAGCTCTCATTCAATGTCACTTCGACTATGCCGTAACATCATGGTACTATAGAACCACAAAGGCCCATAAAACAAGACTCCAGACAGCCCAAAATAAACTGGTTAGGCTTCTGCTAGGCCTCAACCCTAGGACACATCTAACCGCTGCTCATTTTTTGAGCCTTGATTGGCTACGAGTAGTTGACAGAGTGCAGCAGCTTGCACTGGGCCTGGTCTTCAAGATACGCTACACCACAAAGACACCCAAGTACCTGTCAACATACTTCCAAAAAGTGAACAACGTCCACACATACAACACCAGAGGAAGCTCCACGAACCACGTTCAACCGCGGTGCACCACAAACAAGGGGTTAAACTCGTTTGCAAACTATGCAGTAAAAATGTGGAACGCCCTTCCTATAATCTTAAAGGAGTGCAAAACACTGCCCACCTTCAAAACCACTCTCAAAAAACATTTACAGGAGGCTGCAATCCGTAACTGGACCCTCTAAAACAACAAAAACAAAAACAAAAATCAGATTAAAAGACCCGAACTACCCACTGTACATACTTTGTGTTTTGTCCCCCGCCCCCACCTGTGGTGTATGTCCCCACCTGTCCTACCCGATACCTTATGTTTTGTTGTATTGTTCTTCCCATGATGGATGTACGTTTATCTTGTAGATAGTAATAGTTATTTGTCTGTATTATCTTGTAGATAGTACTAGTTTTTTTTTTTTTTTTTTTTTTTTCTTATGTCTGTCTTACATGTAACGATGAATTGAAAATCAAGGACCCCAATTGAAATAAGCCAGTGGCTTTCTTGGGTTTTTATCCTTTTAGTTGACCTTGTATGTAATATGTACTTTCATGTACCTACTTCTGCAAACATTCTAATAAAGTTTTCAATCAATCAATCAATCAATCATTCCCAAACATGGTCTTGCACATATCAGTGGCCGCAGGCAATATCAAATCTTCTGCAATTGTGTATGGCTTTTTACACTGGGCAACGCGAAGAGCAACTTGATATGAGGCTTTCAAAGCAAGCTCACCGACTTTCGCAGATTTTCTTATCATTGTCTGTTGGCCTTGGAGAGAGTGCAGACGAGCCTGAAAGTAGTCCAGTGCTTTATCTTGTAAGTGGCCATGATTCGTCTCAAAGTGTCGTTGCAGCTTTGATGGCTTCATGCTTTCGTTTGAGAGCGTCGCCGCACAAACAACACACACCGGCAATTCCACTCCTTCGGTTTCTATGAAAGTAAATCCAAACTTTAGGTACACTTCTGAATATTTTCGGGACTTTTCTCTTTTGCGTTTATCTGCCCCTGGGGCAGGCGCTGCTGGGGCCGAGGTGGAAGGAGTAGGCCTAGCCGTTGGATCTCGAGCTCGAGGTCTCGTTACTGTTACAAATTTATCCATCCTGCTTCACTAATTAATAGTAGTAACTAATAATGTGAAGTTATAATATCATTATCGGACTCGGACAACTTGCGCAGGTTTAGCTCAACCAGTTTAATCAACACTCAGCTTCAACAGTGCCTCGGGTCATTACCCATAATGCAAATGGTAAATAGTACATTTTTATTGTAAATAGTTTTTTGTCAAAAGTAGCTTATTATTGCCTATTAATGCTTGTAGTTTACTCAATATAACTTTTGTTATATTTTTTAATTGTCACAAATTATTTTGGTGAAAATTGTTAATTATTCAGAAAAAATTTGGCGGACCCCCTGCAGTACCTCTGCGGACCCCCTAGGGGTCGCGGACCCCCGGTTGAAGACCACTGAGCTAGGCTATACACGTGCAGCACTAGGGTCCCAATAACACGTGAGATCTTCACGACTATGTCTCAGATTTTTAAACCTCCGATTTTGGGCCTGGATGATCAATGTGTAGTTCATACAGGTATAATCTATGAACTGAGTCACCGTTTTCACCTCATTCAGCAACGAAATCCCTACAACTGTTTATCACCGGGAGTATTTTGAAGCAGAAATACTTTAAGTGAAATACTTTAAATCCATACATACACCGCATGCACACAGGGACCCGTCATACACGTTTACAAGTTATCCCGTACGTATCTCTTTCATGGTTGGTTGGGGAGTTGGTATGTTGGGGAGACCAGGGAGTTGTCGGTTTGACAGGAAGCTTCGCTCCATCTCACCAGGGCGCTAAAGTACTCTTCATGAAGCAGAGATAGTCTCCTGTAGGGTCTGTTAGGGCCGGAGGTCACTGCAGCCAGAGTTAGAACCCAGATGTGAGAGGTCTGTGACTGATGTAAGAAAATGTAGTCATCAACCACTGCTCCTTCAAAGAACACCTCTGACACAGGGTCATTATTCCCATGCCTTTGGGGTGTGTGTGTGTGTGTATTGGTGGTGGTGGTGGGAGGTACATTTTGTATATTTTATTTCACTACAACAAGGCAAGAGTTTTGCTTGGGTGACCGGATAGATGATAGAGATAGAGAGAGAGAGAGAGAGAGAGAGAGAGAGAGAGAGAGAGAGAGAGAGAGAGAGAGAGAGAGAGAGAGAGAGAGAGAGAAACAGAGAGACAGAGAAAAAAAGAGAGTGGATAGTCTAACATAATCTGTGTAGAAGGTCGATGTGGAATGTCACGCAAAAGAATGATAGAATTTCTCCTTTCTCTCCCCTCTGAGTGTTGAGCTTTGACAATTCATCTCAACACTGTCATGGCTGATAACATCTGGATGATACAACTGAAGCACTGTTAGCAGGAATGATGGTATACTACTTTTTCCTCACCATTCTGTTTTGATTCAAACTGCAGAGCTGCCTATTTTAAAAATAGCACAATCTTGGCATAAAACGTACCGTAAGCAAGCACTATATGACAGCAATTAACATATAGTTTGGTAGGAAAAGGAACCGCGACAGCACATGAATGAATGAATGAATAAATGAATGAATGAAAGCATTTATTTCGAACATGTGTAGAGAGAAATAGTTATAACAACTAAAGACAAAACAAAAACAAGAAAAACAAAAAAAACAAATAACAAAACAAAACAAAAACAAGAAAAAACAAAACAAAACAAAAAACACTATTTACTTCACATGTCCGAAAAGGAGTAGGAAGAAGCATAAACTTATTTAATCCTACCCCTTCTCCAATAAACAGAGATTAATAATTAATAATCAGCAGTTGACTTCAATATAAATATATATATATATATATATATATATTTATTTATTAAATCAAATGTATTTACATATTTACATATTGACCAACAATAGAAAACAGATCATGTAAATAAACAAATAATCTGTGAAAACAACAACTATCAAAGCCCTTCTTCCTCCTCGTACCTGGTGAAAACCATGTTTTTATACCGCTTTTTGAACTGGGTCATGCTTGGACACCGCTTTAGCTCCACACTCAATCCGTTCCACAGCTTCACTCCACATATAGAAATACACAAACTTTTTAACGTTTTAAATTTAACTCCCCCCTCAAATTATAACTCCCATCTCTATCAAATTTTTTTTTTTTATATTCCTAGGGAGTAGGTTGTTATTTGCTTTATACATTATTTGTGCTGTTAGAAGGTGGACCAGATCCGTGAATTTTAATGTTTTTGATTTTAAGAATAATGAATTTGTGTGATCTCTATAACCGGAATTATGAATTAACCTTATGGCTCTTTTTTGCAATATTAATAGTGGTTGTAGTCTACATTTATAAGTGTTGCCCCAAACCTCCGCACAATCATTTAAATATGGTAAAAGCAGTGAGCAGTAGAGAGTGTGGAGTGATTTATGGTCCAGAACGTGTCTTGCCTTACTCAGTACTGAAATGCTTCTTGACAGTTTATTTCGGACATTTGTTATGAGATGACCAGCTTATTCTATCATCAATTATCACACCAAGAAACTTAATTTCATGAACTCTTTCAATGTCCACACCATCTACCTGTATCTGTACTTGAGTATTCATTTTATAATTACCAAATAACATGTAGTTAGTTTTGCTTAGGTTTAATGATAATTTGTTTATGTCAAACCATCTTTTTAATTTGCACATTTCTGAAGTAATCATCTCCATTAGCTCCTTTAAATTCCCCCCAGAACAAAACATATTTGTATCATCTGCGAATAGTACTAATTTTAATGTTTTTGATACCTTGCAAATATCATTTATATAAAGAATAAACAGTTTCGGACCCAATACTGACCCTTGGGGGACGCCACAAGCAATGTCCAAGCATGACGATGAATACTCTCCCAACTTCACAAATTGTTTCCTGTCTCTTAAATAACTTCTCACCCAGTGCAATGCTACCCCCCTGATCCCATACCGGTCCAGTTTACTGATTAATATGTTGTGATTGATTGTGTCGAAAGCTTTTTTAAGATCAATGAATACTCCAACTGCATACTGTTTGTGGTCTATAGCGTTTGTAATTCCCTCGATTGATTCAATTAATGCCAGTGATGTTGAACTGTTTGATCTGAATCCGTATTGACTGTCAGAAAGTAATTTATGTTTATCTATGAATTTGTCTAATCTGTTATTGAATAGTTTTTCTAGAATTTTGGAGAATTGTGGAAGTAAAGAAATAGGCCTGTAATTTGTGAAGTGGTGTCTATCCCCAGTTTTATACAGCGGTACAACTTTAGCAATTTTCATATCAATTTCATACGTATAATGAAGGAGATGATCATTCATGACTGAGTAAATATGACAGCAATGAATGTATAGCAGTTGACCATGCATGACGAGCAACATGGATGTCACTCGATAGCTTATTATCACCTCATATATTATTCATGAAGACATTAACATGAGATTGTCTAGTTCCCAGTGGGTGAGATGACGTCTCCCTCTATGATTTATACTGCGGACTTAAATGAAGGAATAATGTCTTTGGTCTGCAGGTATTTGGCCCCTCAGGTTCAATTAGACTCATAAACCAGTGTGCTGCAATTGCTTTTGACAGTTTTCTTACATTAATTTGCAGAGCCTTACTGTATATTCAATATGGGGTGCAGTACAATGCGTGAGACCACTATGAGGGAGGCTGAGAGCGAGACATTTGTCATAATGGGAGTGTGAAATGATCCTTCTCAATGTTAACGATTAGCTTAAACACACGCAGCATGTGCAGTAGCCTACAGATGGTGTCAGCTCAGCTGACCTCCAACCTTTGCGAATCGCGATGCCTTTAGAATCTTTGCGAATCACGATGCCTTTGGAATCTTTGCGAATCACGATGCCTTTGGAATCTTTGCGAATCACGATGCCTTTGGAATCTTTGCGAATCACGATGCCTTTGGAATCTTGAAGGACCCTGAACGGGAAAGTGCTAGAAAGTGTCTCTGTACTTAACGCAGCCACCTATGCATTCCTAATACTGCCTTATGTTCATTGTTTTATACTGTATGTCTGAAACCTAAATGTATCTATCTTTGTATGCTGCCCTCTTGGCCAGGTCTCTCTTGGAAAAGAGATTTTAAATCTCAATGAGTATTCACCTGGTTAAATAAAGGTATAATAAAAATGTTTAAAAAACATACCATACACACACACACACACACACACACACATTCGAGAGGAGGCATCTGAGAGGTTCAAGAGCTTGGAATGGGGAACATACTGTTCTGCTCTAAATGCATGTTCTACTCTAATCTTTCTTTCTTTCTCTCTCTCTCTCTCTCTCTCTTATGCACATGCACGTGCACTCACACACAAACACACACGCACACGCACACGCACACACACACACACACACACACACACACACAATCACACACACACAATCACACACACAAATGATCAGAAGGCTATGCTTTTCTCCTGTAGGTAGTTGAGGAAGGCTACTGCCTAGGTAACAAGGTTAAGCCATAAGTCCCCCCAGGCTCAGTACAATGGTACCACAGGGACACTTTCTACCAGATACAATTCTATCTATTCTATCTATTAATCTTCTCTGAGTATAGCTCAGCTAAAGGGATCTATGGGTCTTATATTGTAGTTCAGCACTGGGCTCTGGGAGGCTTCAGATGGTGTCATCTCAGCTAGTCTCCTTTGTGAATTACCTGGGTTCTGTATTCCTCCAGATATTTTGAGAGACCGTCCCTACCCCACCCTAACATCTGTGTGGGTGGTCCTTAGTCCCACACACAAGCACACATGCACTCATACAAACATGCACACACACCCACACCCACTCACACAAACTCACATGTACACATGATGATAGACCAGACAGACACACAAAAGCTCTTCTCTCAAGAGCAAATTCAACCAGACAGTATTCATTCATAATAGTCATATACCATTGACATGCACTCATCATCACACTCATTAACTCTTGGTTACAGTTTTTCTCTATCGCTTTAACATGTTTTCTCAAAGCAGAGCTCATTTTCTCTTATAGAATGATTTTTTCTATTCAGAAATACTGTACACATCTCAGCAATGACAGTTGGATTTGTAAAGTGTTCTTCATACAGAACAAACAATAGAAAAAAGAAAATAAGCCTTCTGCATATACTCTACACAAAGGCCACAAGCCCTTGTCAACATCACATAACAGGCAATGTTCTCCCTGGCCAAGCAGAGGGGAAAGTATCGCCTGGCATGACGAATCCAGCCCTGATATACTTCAGATATAATATTTCAACACAGGAGAGCTCACCATCGGCCCTTTTATTGCTAAAGCTATGATTGCTAATTAAAATGCAATAGGTGTGCCCATATGAGGAGTGTGATTGGTGGTTTGAGTTTAGTATTCTGAATGGTAGTGTTTTCCATGTGAATACAAGAGATTTTATCAAGGAAGAATGTGTCAAATGTAGAGAATTGTATTTAGTGTTTTGTTAACTGTGTGGTTTAGAGCTGCAAAATGAGTGATAAGAAATACATTTGTTTGTCATTGTGAAGAATTGGTGTGAGATAAAATACCCCAGTTTCAGGTTTTGGTCATTGTGTTTGAGGTTCTGATGTTAGTGTTAAAGCGATAGAGAAAAACTGTAATCAAGAACATTCAAGGTTAATCAAAATATTTTATAGGGACACACTGTTTACCTCCAAATGCATTTTCTAATCTACCGTGCTGCAGGTTGATGCAGGCTCACGCAGGCACACACACACACACACACACACACACACACACACACACACACACACACACACACACACACATTTTACTCTGTATACAGAAAAACATCCCATCCAAGGCCGGCTGGGTAACACTTTACATGAAGGTTACTGTGCAACCACGACACATCAATGGCAAATCATTTTAGCATGATTTCACACCAGGGTTGGTTTTTAAAGCATTTATAAGTGCATTTATAAAGCATTAATAACTGGCTCTTGGTTGCAAGCTCCCTATTTGGCAAGCACTAAGTCAACCAATGAGTTATAACTGTTTGTAGATGGTTTATAATTGACTAATAAACTGGTTATAAGTGATTTATTAACTAATTACAAACCATTTATAAACCCTTTACAAATGTGACCTTAATGTAAAGGTCGGCGGTAATATGTTCTGTTGTGAGGAAATGTCACCTGTAATTGGTGATTCATTCAAAGGGCATAGAACATCAGGAAGAGAACTCTGTGGATTCTTACAGAACAGGAAAGTATCCATCAATAAGACAGTAACCTGCGTATTCTGAAGGTTGATAGTTGAAGCTGACAGGAAGACGGTTCAAAGACTTGTAGCTTTTTTGAAGATTGTCTCTGGATTGCAGGGAGTGCCAAATGCACGATGATTCAGCCTGCTGTGTGATATCAGCCCCTCTGAAATACATCTAGAAAAAAACAGAGCTACTGTATTATCATTGTGTACCGGTTGAGTAGCTCATATGACGTGTTGTAAAAAGTAATAAACCTCTCAATTAGTTCACCTCAGACACACACACACACACACACACACACACGCACGCACACACCCACGCACGCACGCACACACGCACACGCACACACACACACACGCGCACGCACACACCCACGCATGCACGCACGCACGCACGCACGCACGCACGCACACACACACACACACACACACACACACACACACACACACACACACACACACACTCACTTACAGTAAATTACATTTCGACTGGATGTGTAAATAGCAGCAATAATTATGCCTGACAGGACATTCATTCTCATCATCACCCTGTCTTCGTTTGAAAATGAGGAGAAGAGGGTCGGGGTGATGAACTATTTGCATAATCAAAACATATCGTGTTAGACGTTCAGGAAATAACAAATATATTTGTTTTTCTTTTTTGCCATGAATCATCTCGTTCTGATTTACATAACATCCCATTTGTAAGTCTAATGTTGAAATGGGGTCATTTTGGAAATGTACATAAATGAAGGTTGTGACAAGAAAATAAACAACAAACAAAAACTGCTGTAGGGGAAGTAGTAGTAGTGTGTGAGTGCATTAACATTGTGTGTGTCGGTGAACAACGTGCCTCATCTCCAAACCTCAGACTTGGCGTATAAAACCTAGGTGGTAGGAGGACCCATGTCACTACATTTCACCCTGACGGTCTATTCAGGCCATGGTTGTCCATTCAGTGGTCACTATGGCAACATAACAACGTGAGTGCTGAGGTTTTATAGTTCCAAAGTGTCTCAAGCGTTCAATGACGGTTAGAGAGAAAGAAGAGGCTCAGCCTACGCTGAGGAAACGGAAGTGCATACATACAGTATGTGTGTTTCTTTGTTGGTGTGTGTGTGTGTGTGTGTGTGTGTGTGTGTGTGTGTGTGTGTGTGTGTGCATGTGTGTGTGTGTGTGTGGGCTTTAATGGGGGTAGAAATAACAAATGTAGCAAAATGTTATCTATCCTTGTTTGACGTCAGCTGTGCACTCAAGGTGGAACCAATGTTACCAATCACAAAAAACAAGAACGTCCTCTTTTCCTAATGGGTCCAAATGGACAGGCGAAGAATACAACAAAAATAAATAACATGATAATCCACTGAACAAGTCCATTACATTCATTAACAAGGTATAGTACAGTTTGTTTATAATACAATTTCCGTTAAGCCACTGTTTACCAAATGGGTTGGGGTTTTTGGAGTCACTGAACTTGGCAAGGCGTGACGTTAGAATTATAAGGTTCTATCTCCATTTTTGTGTTTTTTTTTTTTTTTTTTTTACATAATCTTATCCATTAGGTGTTTATTAATGCCTGTGTGGTGTTTTTTAAATGTTGACATTTTTGAGTTAGTAATTCATAAAATACAAAGGTTCCATCTCACAAAACATAATGGAATGTAAAAACTTTGACGCTCAATATCTCTGAACTACCCTAAACTGAGATAGAACCGTATAATTCTAAGCTCACGAAGGAAGGAACATTGTCTTTGTCTGTACAGTCCGTCCACGAGAAAACACCAAACGTCTGAAGTTACTTGCGGCGCCAAATCCAATGCAATTGGTAAGTGGTATTCATCGGTTTGTTTCCACCTTCACCCTCATTTATGCAAAAGGCGTCCTCACGCTCACCCCAAAGGAGCACATTTGAAATGCAGCAGGCACATTTCCTTGCTAACCGTATTGATCGGGTTCATTTCATGTAGATGAAAAAACGACCTTGATCTCACTGCAGGCCTGTGAAATCGTATAGTGAATGGTAATGTTGCAATGTCATTTGAATCATTGTTCTCCGGTTGTGGCCCAACTAAGGGATAACCCAATATAAGCCAACGTAATAGACATCAATATGACTCAGAGATCTTCTCACACATACAAAAATAATCAC
>NC_137680.1:13387167-13402167 GCF_963989245.1 Nansenia antarctica | reverse complement strand
GAGAATAAGTAAGTAATGAGTAAGAAGAATAATGACGTGTGCCAGTGAACCCCAGTAGCTGTGTCCGTGTTCAGACTGCAGGCCGGGTTGTAGAAGCACGGTGTCATCACCCTGTCTGTGGAGAATAACAGTCTGACACACTGATCTAGAGCCTGATGGAAATGGCCATTAAGAAACCCTTAAAGACACATGTGTCATTATGACCATTTTGACACAATAACAATTATCCAAAGCAAATCACTGTAATCATCCCCATAATTAAAATAAAAAAGCCATATCAATAAATTGAGACTGATGCAATAACAAAGTTATCCTTCAGGCTATACCGTTAAAGCCATTATCTGCTTTGCAACCACAGATGCGCTGAGACGATCACCAATTTCTCAGCGACGTGATTGCTCAACAACCAAATGGGTGACTCTAATGAATGGGATGCTATATCCAACCACTGTGGCCCCACCTGCTGCCCACCAAGGGAGGCTGGTGGAGGTAGATATCGGAGGACAGGCTCATTGCAATGCATGTATGTATGTACATGCGTGTTTGATACCGTTCCTCTTTTCATTCCATGCATTACAATGGGAGCCTGTCCTCCCATTTCTACCTCCACCAGCATCCACTGCTCCCCGCTTTACCTACAAGACAACAATTATTATTATTATTATTATTAATAATAATAATAATAATAATAATAATAATAATAATAATAATAATTCATTATATTTTATAAAGCGCTTTTCAGGGACTCAAAGACGCTGAATTAATACGGACCAGCCTTACGAGATAACCAGAAGGCTCCGGAACGTCCACATCCATCACCAGCGTTATGCTATTGTTTCTCCCTTTAGAAACAGAGAGAACGTACAGTTTATTGCAGCCCGTTTGAAAACCATTACAAATGTTACTTTGCATGCACAATGGAATGCCCATTTGCTCTACAAATTCCAATATGTGGGAAGATAATTACTGCTTAACGGTTATTATGCATCCTGATTGGGAAGTCCTTTACCAACGGGTAACAATAGTTCAAATGACATGTACCCTGGTGTTAATTATGAACAAGTCATCAAATTAAAAGACAGAGGGTAATTACTGAGATGATTAATAATGTGCCTCTTGCAGGTGGCTTACACCCCCAACCCTTAGACTTCTTGTTGCATTTTAACACTTGTCTCCTGGATGGTAACACAGAAGAGATACGGCTTTGTTTTAAACCGTCTCTAAGTGGCACTTGCATGGTCGCTATTACCACATCTGTGACTGAACTGGCATTTGTTTTTCAGGGTTTGTATGGAACTTTGTGGGGCGAGGTGGTGGAGTGGGGTGGGGTGGGGAAGGGGTCTCTTGGGTGGGTATTGACTGTGAGAGAACTGTGACATATCCCCTTTAACGCTCTTGTGGGCCTTGAGGATTATTGAACTACTTGATTTCCCACACATACAGTATCCGCTACTTTTTTTCCCTCTCCTAAACTCTGAGGTAAAAAATAATTGCTATATCAAACAGAGCGAGGTGAAGTCGTTATTTTTTCTTTCTTTCTTTCTACAACCAACCTCTCCACCATTGAACAAGGCTTATTATGGTTATCCAGTCGTGGTGAAAGCCTTTGCGGAGGCCTGGGCTCCCAGTGGATTTTCCGCTCCCTTTGGATGTCCATCCGCCAGCCTCCTCCGCCTCCTCCTGTCCAGAAGCCCCAGGCTGTGTAGGAGATAAGACTGGAGGTCAGGCAGGCAGGGAGAGGAGAGGGAGGGGAGGGGAGGGGAGGGGAGGGGAGGGGAGGGGGGGCAAGGAGGGGCTCAAAGACACTTGGGAGGGAGAAACCTCAGTCACCTCCCTGCTTTTGAGTTCCTACCTCATCCCTGTAGCATCCGCTTTGACAGGCCTAGAGTATTAATCTCCACTGTAGCACTGATGACAGTACCACCACACAGTGCTTATTACCATAGCAACGGAAAGCATTGACATTTCCAAACTGACTCACATTCTCATGTCCAGTCTCTGTTATTATTATTATTGTCAACGTCAGAGTCATAGGATGTGTTAAGAGCAGGGTTCGAGTTATGTGGGAGCCATAGCTGAGCTCCCATAAGGAAGGTCTGAGCTCCCATGAAAGCAGTAAAATCATACATCTGTGGGGGTCGCTAATAATACATTACCACAACCATTATTTGATCAAAAATGTCAATGTAATGAGTATTATTTATATTTATTTATATGATAAATATTCTAAAATAAACACGTTTTCCAAAAGAACTACGCGCACCAGCATTAATCTCCTGTGAATGACAGTAGGGCTTTGACTGCCTGCACTTTACCACCAAGACACTATGGGGCGCAGTAGAATATTGTGCAACAGCAGAATATGATCGTTGAGAGCTTGCGAACGTGATTATTGAGAAGAAAACATTCAGTAGCTAGCTATCATGCCGCCCCAAAAAAGGCCACTGCTGCCGACCGAGTCGACAAGCCTGGAAGGTTTCGGGTTTTCAACCAAGAAACCAAACTTGAATTCAGCTGCACCTGTTATGACACCCAACGTTGAAACTGTTGAAATAGCAGAGCTCAAACAAAAGCAAGTGCTTCCGAAGAAAGTAGCAGAACTCACCTCCAGTATGTATAAGGAGACAGCTAGTTCATTCAGGGCAGCCTGTCGCTAAAGAAAGGATGCCTTATACAAAACTGAATCCAATTATGAAACTTAATGAGATGAATGGCGCGACAGTTGGCCCCTGCTCACCGATCCGATCATTCATGTGCCCAGATTGTAGAGCACATTGCACAAGAGATGAAACAAATTCATTTCTAATGTCAAATCACTTGATTCCCGTAGTAGCATAACATTAGATGAAAGCACAATTCATGGACGAGCATACATGATTATTTATGTCAGGTGCGATGTCACTGGAAATGGAGATGTGGACAATGTGTCGTGCTAACAGGGAAAGTGAATGGACTGTATAGCAAAAACAACAAAATTATTGGCCGAGATACCCGTAACTATCGCTTATAGCTGTTGTTTCATGTGGTGCTGTTGATGTGGTGAAATGAGTAGCCTATGGCTAATTAAAACTTTTAAGTCCCATCGCTGTGTGTGGGCATGATTCGCGCGCGTGCATGAGAACATTTCGCACTGTTATTTTGGAGACCCCCACAAAGCTCAGCTTATAACTCGAACCCTGGTTAAGAGGACTGCCAAAATGCCAAGTTACAGTAGCAGCAGGTCATTACTGTAATTCTGCTTCCAGCTGACACATAGACTGACACACAGGTCTCTCTCTTTCTCTCTCTCTCTCTCTCTCTCTCTCTCTCTCTCTCTCTCTCTCTCTCTCTCTCTCTCTCTCTCTCTCTCTCTCTCTCTCTCCCCTCCCCCTCTCTCTCTGTCCAGTAGATATACAGACATGGGGGGTCATTAACCTCAACAGGTAACCCATCAATCATTCTGTCATGAAGTCACACAGGAGGAAAGATTTCACATTAAGAAGCTGGCCACTCATCCTGCAAAATAAATCCATGTCACTCTCTAAGCCTGACAGGACATATTCTGAGAAAGATTTCAGCAGACAGGACTCGTCCTCTTTGACCAAGAAGTTTTAAATTAGAGCACTCTAGCAGAGAAGTACAAAAGACTTTGCTGTAATTTTTTACTTGGAAAAGCTATCATGTGGCAGTTTAAAATGCATCGGCCTGAACAGTACTTCCTTTTAACTAACAGAAGCTCTTCAGCCAGACTTCTCTTCCTGTCAATTTAGTCTGGATTCAACTCTGCTGGGGTTTGGCTACTTAAAAGTCAATAGAACAGAGGCAATGAAGCCTCTTCAGGGATCCCAGAAGAAGACAGGACAGTGTTTAATTAAACTGCAGCTGAGCAGAGCAGGGGTAATCGGCTGTCATAGGTTCTCTCCGATCACACATAATAAGGCTCCGGAACTTGACTTTCTTGGTATTTCTTTGCAAAAGTCCCTACTTATTAATAAGGTAGTCGGGAAGTCAGACCATTTTATGATAGTTCTGTGTGCACTAGAAAGGCTGTTTTAACTAAATCAACGAGGGAGCCATCTGGGAGTCAGCTTCAATCAAAGCTCAATGTTTTAGATTATTCAAGGCTCTTATAATTTCTGAACTCATATTAACGTAACCAAACAGATCATAGAAGACATCACAAGGGAGTGTCAGCTGTGACACAACGTTTTACTCAGACCATCGTTGCTTAAAACTTGAATCACTCATAAGACGAACCCTCTTGTCGCCAGGCACGCAGGTGCACACACGCACGGACAGACAGATGGATGGATGGACGCATGGACTGATGGACAGACTGATGCAAAGATGCACGCACGCACGCACTTGACCGTAAACAATATTGTGCTGCTATTTTCATTGATCTAGCCAAGGCCTTCAACACAGTAGATCGTCGTAGCAACATCGGTGTCTCTGGTCACTCCCTGGCATGGTTCTCTAACTACCTCACTGACAGGGAGCAAAGTGTTAGTTCAGAACAACTCCTGTCGCAGCCCCTCCCTGTCACTAAGGGCGTGCCCCAGGGCTCCATATTAGCACCAACACTTTTCTCTGTCTACATAAATGATTTAGCCTGTGTCGTTGGAGACTCACTCATTCATCTTTATGCCGATGACACTACGCCACTGGCCCCTCCCCAGATGCAGTACTCACGCTACTTCAGTCTAGCTTCAACAGTATCCAACAGGCCTTCTCCTCCCTACGTCTTATGATGAACACCTCTAAGACCAAGGTCATGCGGTTCGGTAAAACCAGCTCTGTGCCCATTTCACCTCCCCATATCAGAACCATCAGTGGAATGTCTCTAGAGCAGGTTTCCGAGTATAAAGACCTGGGTATCTGGCTGGATAACACACTGTCCTTTTCCTACCATATCAACAAGTTGCAAGCCAAGGTCAAATCAAAAATTGGTTTTCTGTACAGAATGCGCTCTTCCTTCACTCTATCTGCTAGACTCATCCTGGTCAAAATGACAATTCTACCCATGCTTGATTACGGTGATACCATCTACCTCTCTTCAGAAGTCTTCAGAAGCTTGACGTGCTCTACCACTTGTTTCGCTACAAATGCCCCATTCAAAACTCACCACTGCACTTTATACTCCTCTGTTAATTGGCCATCCTTACACACTCGTCGTGAAATACAACAAACTATTAAAAAAAACGTAAAACTGGTCAAACTCACCACCACCACTCACCAGCCTTCAAGAACTCACTCATAGACACATTTAACAACACATGCAATTGCTTCTAAACTAGGACCCGTCCCCTGCTCGCCTGCTGTTGTTTGTTTGTTGGTCTGATTTGTCCTTGGCTTGTAACTGTTCTCTGCTCTGTTTTGTTTTGTCATGTTTAATGTGTTTTAACTTTTGTATTTCTTTTATCCCCTACCCCCTCAAAAGGCTGTGCCTTTTGCCAGGTCGGCATTGTAAATAAGAATATGTTCTTAATTGTCTTACCTGGTTAAATAACATTTAAATATATACAGTATGTTATGTTTTTTTAACGCACACGCATGCTTACCCACACACAAACACACACACACACACACACACACACACACACACACACACACACACACCACATAAAAAGAGAAGGGATATCTAGATCTAAGTAGCTCTTTCTCTAGTCTTAATTTTGAGTTAACGTAATGCAGGCCCAGGGCCTCAACAACACATGTATTGAAGTGTAATGTACCGAGATGCAGGGATACAAACAGAAGCTCATCAAAACACAGGAATGGAATGTTCCGGTAGCAGAGCTCAGAATGCTAGGTGACCGTTGACAGGCAGGGGTTATGTACCCACATGGAACTGATGTACACATGCTTTACAAAAACAAAGAAGGAGGTAGGATGCATCTGGTGAGGAAAGCTAAGTAACTGCCTGGTTATTCTGCTGTTTGATGCTGAAAGGATATCCTCAGGGAAGGTTTTACGTAGGATCAAACCTGACAGGAGATTTTTCTTTGTCTGTTTGAAAAAAAAGGAGAGTTTTTAGGCACATCCTGCAATAAACAAATAGAAATTGCGACTTCTGGAGAAATGCATGCTGCATTTGTAAAGGTCAATCTTTTTTTACAAAGAAAAGAGGTGTTGCAGTATCAAACAATGGGACTACGCGACACTTGTTTTGACATTATTATCCATGACGAGCATGATATTGACAGGAACCTTTAATACCACACAAGCCCCTTAAGAGAACTCCAAATGTCAATAGAAAATTGCAAGGCTCTGTTACTAGTGTTGGCTTAGACTTCCTAAGAACTGCATAGCCTATTTTAATGACACACCTTTCTAAGGTGTTCTCAGCCATGTGTTACGGTAACACCCAAGTGGGTGCTACACATTGGTAATGATAAGGTGCAGTGAGTGTGAGAGCTTTGTGAGTCTGGAATGGTGCTATATAAATGCAACTAATTAACTTATTCATTAATATATAGGCTACATTCCAAAGTCAGACAGCTAAAGTCAGACCAGCCACAACAATAAAATATGATGTTCTATTATGGATTTGTCAATGTGATGCTTCAACTATCATGAACAATCAGCCTTTTTCCCCAAATCTTCGAACGCTCTCCTCATCGAATGATCTGAGTTGTTGGTTTAGACTGCCCCCCTGTGGCTATAATATTCCATTACAAGGTAGGAACCATTTAGTTACATCACGTTTCCCGTCAGGTCTGTTTCCTGTTGCTGTTTTCGAATTAGCAAAGGGTGGCTATCCAGCTAGCTACGTGGCTGGTAGAAACACCTTAATGCATTTGAATTCAGCTTAAGGGGTATGAGTAAAGATTCCAAAATGAGGGCAACAATTAATCAGAAATTGACCGAAATGGGTGAACGGGAGCGGTAAGAATATTGCACTTTTAACCAGCTAGATAACATTGCATTTGCTCAACAAGGATGCATCAACTCCATGCCATGGTCACTGACTGGTGTGTTGTTTGTTCCACAGACTGAAGGAGCTGCTCAGGGCTAAACTCACTGAATGCGGCTGGAAGGATCAGCTAAAGGCTCTTTGCAAAGGTTTGTCGTGTAACACTGCATGGGAGTTGTCATGTACACTGCATGGGAGGGATTCTAGACATTAGAAGGGTTCTGAGCATGATAAACATGCTAGTAAGTTGTAGGTAGCCAGCCTAAAGCTCCCATCTGCATGTTTACTAACTTTGCATCAATGTCGTGTGTTCTGTTTTTCAGACGTCATCAAAGAAAAGGGCCTGGAACATGTGACTGTGGAAGACCTTGTGGTAGAAATCACTCCTAAAGGAAGAGGTAGGCCTATTCAGTGTCCCACCATCATAATGATGTTTGATCTACTCTCTTCTCCCTTCAGCCAGGGCTCTCAAGTCTCACGCATTGGGCGTGAGACACACGCATTTCAACCCGTTCACACGCCACACCTTGTATTTCTCACGCAGAGAAATTACCAGAGGCGCCCACCAAGTTGCGCCGCTATTAAAAAAAAAAAAAATAGAACAGCTAGAGAATCAAGTGAGTTCCCTCTGGTTCCCCTAGAGTTCGCACCAGCTAATCAAATAAAAAAATATAGCTACCGAACAGCCAATCAGAAAATAATAGCATTGCTGTATCCGGGTAACATTTTGATATTCCCGCTACAACAAACAACGTTCTGATTCCAACGACACGGGCTGACTGGAGCTATTGATTCAGATGCTCGCTACACAGAAGAGGACAGATTATTTGAATTGATCATTCACATCTCGAAGTGGCTACAGACTGGTCGACTTGGGAGAAGACCAGATGCTGAGACTGTGTGTGTGATTATATATTATTTTTTTTACAAATTGATGTTATTTATCAGATCAGACCCCCCCCCCCCCCGCCGCCAAAATCTCACTCTGAACTCTGTTCACAACTTGAGAGCCCTGCTTCAGCCCATTCATTATTTTTGAATAACCCATACAGTTAATAATTTAACACAGCAGTACTATAGCCAAATGGATTAACAACATCAGGTGCGGTCGAAGCTTAACTCTCTACTGTGACTATCAACGGGATTTGCTCCACGGAACCGTGTCCCCCTATGCAGCCACAGCGTGGGAGACTTGGATCTCACTTGTTTCTGAATTGAGGTCCCCTTGGGACTAACCTGACTGCTTCAGGATTATCATGATGTCTTTATTTCTCCCCCCCAGCTCTGGTGCCAGACAGTGTGAAGAAGGAGTTGCTTCAGAGAATAAGAGCCTTCCTGGCCCAGCATGCAACATGATGATGCAAGACAGACTTTGAGCCTCACAAAACGTCTTCCAAACTGCCATTTTCTTTTTTTTGGCCCATTTTTGCCCTTTGCTACTCAATTTGAAATACAAAGTATTTTTGTTTGTTTGTTTCACCTATCATGCTTTTGTGTTATGCAGTGTTACATCATGATTTGTAAAAAAAAAAAAGAAGAAGAAAAACGATTGTTTGTTATTCGATAGAGATGAAGTACATGATTTGTAAGATTTTGTAAATTGATTGTTTGGTGTTCAATAAATGTCACATTTCTTTTTAATTGTCCCTGTTCTTTTTATATGCATGGCTTGGGGAAAGGCTTTTTAGAGGGGTTGTAAGGTATTTGAAAGGTTTAACGTTTTTGAAAAGGCCTTACAGTGGCTATGGTTTCATTCTGTAAATGGGGTAAGATAAGGCCATGGCAGACATTTTGAGAAGGAGCTTAAGATAAGTAACTAGGTGTTAGGCAGTGTGGTTGGCTAGATGCTCATGCCAGGGAAGTCATTTTCATACAGATAAACTCGTCTTTCATAATCATCGCGGCCTCAGCTCAGTGTAATGTTGAATGATGGTTCATTTCACAGAGGTTCAGTAGTGTCAAAAGTAAACGTATATGTGCAATATATTGTCTGACAGGCATGTGAAGAACCGTTTATTTCAAACAGTCCACAAAATATAGCGCTGCACGGTATGGACCATTTACCATGGTAACCTGAAACACACTGCAGTGGTGCATTGAAATGAAGTTGTCCTTTGACTAAAATGACACATCCCTTGTGTTATTATCCAAACACACACATTCCCATAATGACAACCCTACTGCTGTTTTACTTCCTAGAATAACAGACCGTTCGTGACGGGGGTGGGGGGGGAGGGAGGGATGGGGGGGAGGGAGATCATGAAAAGATAAACACGTGTGACCCGGTTCACAGGGAGAGATATATAACTCATGTGGATGCACCGAGGGACAAATTGCCCTTACAGCAAGGCTTTGTCAGATTGTTCCAAGGTCCTGCGAGTGTCGTGTGTGAAATGAACAAGTGCACGCTAGTGGTCCAATGGGAGACTTGCCGGGCTGACAAGTCAGGAAACGAAAAGTTACACCATGGCGAGATGGTTTTAGAAAAACGTGTAAATGCTGGGCCATGACCTCTCCACAATGTCTTGCCTGTTTCTCTGCATACAGTATATACGATTCAGATAAGCCTTTTTCATAGGTTGCACACACACACACACACACAGTATAACCTCATAAACCTCTTATCATGCCTGGACAATTATTTTCATACAGTACAGGATGAAATGGTTCTCGGCCTGTTTGTGTCATAGTTTTCTATTTCTGTCAGTTAAATCCCACACTCAAGACTCAATGACTCAAAGACTCGAGACTCAATGACTCAGATCGTGTTGTTTGGTTTAAACCACTCTAGTTTCAGACCAGGAATACCTAATTGGCTATAGATTACCGTTTCAAAGGGCCGTGAACTCAAGCTAGCTCACCCCTCTGCTCGGCACGAGCGCTACATTAGTGGGTAGTGAGTGAGCCTTTACACTGGTCACCTAGTGAAGACAGACAGCCTGTTTTCTTAGCCGAAGGACCTGCCGTGACATCAGCCCAGGTGACAACATACTGATATACTGTACAGTGCTGCTGGGGAACCCCCTCACACACACACACACACACACACACACACACACACACACACACACGCCTGCATGCACACACCTACATGCCATCACACACACACACTTACACACTTACACATACACACACACACACACATACACACACACACACGCCTGCATGCACACACCTACATGCCACCACACACACACACTTACACACTTACACATACACACACACACATACACACACACACACACGCCTGCATGCACACACCTACATGCCATCACACACACACACACACACATACACACACACACACACACACACACACGCGCACGCACACGCACAACACCAGCCCAACACTCTCACTCTTTTACTTTTAATGGCCAACATCAATCCCCATGTTATCGGCAGGAGAGATCTCTCCGGACGGACGGGGCCCCACCATATAAAGGGTTCAACGCGCTGCTGCAGCCCCTGCACCGGATAGTATTACTTGGTGATGCAATTTATTATCATACAGATTTTATTTTACTTTCTCACTCTCTCCGTTCTCAACTTTCCCCTCAACACTCAGTCAGGAGGAGGGCCCACGGAGTGCCGCTGACGGACCAGGATATTGTATAGCGCAGCGACCAGATGAAGAGGGCTCCTCCGAACGACGCCCTCGAATGAAAGCAGGTGATAAAACAGCGAGAGGAGAGCCGTTAGAACAAGGGTAAACATGATAGATGAAACCCATCCATCGTCTCCGAGGTCCAGGTTGCTAACTGGTAGCATCCTGTGTGGTGGCCAGCGGTGGGGGAGAGAGCCAATCAGAAAGCAGAGAGGCACCAGCAGGGCTGGGATGACCTCATTCCACTGATGTCAATATCAAGCAGTGCCCAATGACAGTTAGAAGAGAAAGAAAATATGCTGTGAGGCGTGTGTGTGTGTGTGTGTGTCTGTGTGTGTGTGTCTGTGTGTGTGTGTGTGTCCATCTGTGTGTGTGTGTGTGTGTGTGTGTGTGTCTGTCTGTCTGTCTGTGTGTGTGTGTGTGTGTGTGTCTGTCTGTGTGTGTGTGTGTGTGTGTGTGTGTGTGTCCGTCTGTGTGTGTGTGTGTGTGTGTGTGTGTCCGTCTGTGTGTGTGTGTGTGTGTGTGTGTCTGTCTGTGTGTGTGTGTGTGTGTGTGTGTGTGTGTGTGTGTCTGTCTGTCTGTCTGTGTGTGTGTGTGCGTCTGTGTGTGTGTGTGTGTGTGTGTGTGTCTGTCTGTGTGTGTCTGTCTGTGTGTGTGTGTGTGTGTGTGTGTGTGTGTGTGTGTGTGTGTGTAGACATATGTTCGGCAACACTGGAATCATATCATTTCAGCATGATAGCAGCTGTGTCAATAGTTAATTGAGCCAAAAGTGGTGCTTTACTTGTCCTGTATATCGAGTCCCTTCGGTGCTCTGCAGCCATTTCTCGGACTTGGCAACAAGGAAGCACCATAAACACATTCCTCACTGTACAAACAATTAGTCATTGTTACGAATATACTTTAAAATAAAATGTAAAAATGCACAGATCGGAATGCTAGTTATATATTTATTTATTTTTTAAAGGAAAAAAAAAAGAAAATAAATCCTTCTATTAATTTAAAACAAGGGAATGCATAGCATTTATACAAGATCGTTTATTATATCATCTTTTATCATTATTTAAGGTCAAAAAGTGTCACCTGGATAGTTAAAGTGTGACATAATCATTAGTTTACCACTTGAAGCACAGAGAGGGTCAGAGAGGGCCCAGAAACCCAAAATGAAAAGGTCACGCACAGTCACTTATTCCCATGATCCTATAGGCTGTTAACTCTCCCTGGTGTCAGCGTGTGTGTGTGAATGCCATGCTCGATGAAATTCCCTTTGAATTCCTTCTTGCAAATTTATGAGACGTGCAACATGGGGTTACAACTCTTCTGGAGCCGCGCACACTACACACTTGTGCACTGTACCATTTTCTCCCTCCCTCTCTCTCTCTCCCTCTCTCACACACACACACACACACACACACACATACACGCACACACACACACACATACACGCACACGCACACACACACAGTCTCCCTCTCTCTCTCACACACACACACACACACACACACAATCTCCCTCTCTTTCTAACAAAAGAGAGAGAGTATGTGTGTGTGTGTGTGTGTGTGTGTGTATGTGTGTGTGTGTGACAGAGAGAGAGAGAGAGAGAGAGAGAGAGAGAGAGAGAGAGAGAGAGAGAGAGAGAGAGAGAGAGAGGGAGAAAACTTGGCACAGGGTTTCGCTCCAGTCTGAGGGGTTTTAAACATATTTACACCCTGTTGTGTCTCCTGGGAACTGTTTTCCACTCACTAATGAGGTTGAGGAGCGAGGTTCGCGCTGTTATTCCTGGCTCCACAGGCTAGCCACGGCCTAGGCATACCTCAGTAGCCCAGTGCAAATAATAAATAAGAGGAAATGCATCATCCCCTTTCAATCTCCGAGCCAAGACTGGGTCTGCCAAAGTTAACACAAAGCAATCTGAGGTAATGATCAGCAAATGTGTATAAAGTTTCATAGAGCATGACTTCACATAATTCTTGTTTAGCTCATGTTGGCTCGGCTGAGTCTGAGGCTCTGGTGCAGCTACGGTAGGAATACTCATGCATGCAAGCACACACACGCGCACACACACATACACACACAGACACACACACACACGCGCACACACACATACACACACAGACACACACACAGATGCACGTAGATGCACATGCACGTACGTTGCACACACAGACACACACACACACCGATGCACGTAGATGCACACGCACATACGGTGCACACACACACACACACACACACACACACACACACTCACACTCACACACACAGCCACACACACAGATGCACGTAGATGCACATGCACGGTGCACACACACAGGCACACAGGCACGCACACACGCAAGCACATGCACGCACATAGACGCACACACACGACATCAAAGGCATCACTTCTCTGCTCGTAAGTGATTGTTAAAGATTGCTGTGAATTGATCGTTCATTGTAAAAAACCTGTGTGTGGTTGCAACACCTCATGAATTGGAGAGGGCTTTGGAGTCTATAACTGTACAAAGACACACACTCCATCCCCGAATGATGATCACTTTCAGCTGTCCATTGTACTCAAGACTCAGATTTTCCACCCGCTTTACAACAATACACCGAGGGTGGCAATGTTTAGCAACATTCCATTACTACTCAATTGATGCAATTATTTGCTCAATCTGAAACATTTCATTGACCTCCTGTTTTAAGTGTTCTACCTACAGCAGTGCTGCTTACAGATGGAGGGCCAGGGGGTCTCAGTTCAACAACACATGGACCGAGAGAGAGAGAGAGAGAGAGAGAGAGAGAGAGAGAGAGAGAGAGAGAGAGAGAGAGAGAGAGAGAGAGAGAGAGAGAGAGAGAGAGAGCGAGAGCGAGAGCGAGAGAGAGAGAGAGAGAGAGAGAGAGAGAGAGAGAGAGAGAGAGAGAGAGAGAGAGAGAGAGAGAGAGAGAGAGAGAGAGAGAGTAGTAGGAGTGTAAGTGCTGGTCTCGGGGATCCTCCGAGGGGCCCTCGGCGGCCCAGACAACGCTGCAGGGGATTAAAGCACACCCTGGCAGCAGAATGGTTTCACTTAAGAATTTCAGTAATCACTTTTAGGAGTGTAATATATAGCTGACCTTCTGCAGCGCCACACGACCCCCCGCTCCCCCGGCCATTTGATCAAAGGAAGCGGCCGTGGCTGTGCAAACAGGCCCTATCAGTGGAACTCCAATGGATTTACTGCCTGCTTCTCCTCTCTCGTCTCCCCAGAGCCCGCTACACCGCTAGCTGCCACTGCTGCTGCAGCCGCTGCTCCTGATACACACAGGAAAAAAAGAAAAAACGGGTCTCGTCTTACACAACCACTATTTTTCCTCTCTCCGAGCTAATTTACGGGCCAGATCATGACTTAGAGAGAGGGGAGAGAGGGGGAGGGGGGAGGGGGGGGCGGGGGGGCTTGGGCCTCATCCACTGCCTGGCCTGACTGGCTCACAGATATAGTCCCAAGTTCCCACCATGGGAGAACCCCAGCAGGTCCCACTCTCTGCTCAGCTGGAGCAGGCAAACAGCATAACAGCACAGCAACTGGATGGATGCAGCCTCAGCTCCCTGACAACAACAACCGCTAAGAAGGCATGGGAAGTCTATCTGGAAGAGGAGGGAGTCTGGGATGGAGCAGGCTGAGAGTGGGAGTCTATGAGAGGAGGTGTCAGGGGCCATAACAAGCTCAGAATGGATGTCCATAAAGGAGAGGAGGTGTCAGGGCCATAACAGAGCTGAGAATGGGAGTCTGAGGAGTAGAGGCATCTGGGACATTCTCAGTCTGAGAATTCGGGAGTCTGTGAGAGGAGAGGAGGGGTTTTGGGCCTGAGAATGGGAGTGTATTCGGGAGAGAATGGGTCTGGAGCAACAGTAACCAGAAGGGTTGAAAGATCATCAATAAGTCTGACCGCTCGTATTTGTCCAGCTGAAACGATGCCATTTTTATGGACTGTTTTATCGTTGTATCCATAAGAAACCAGCATAACATTTCAATCAATTATGAGTGGCCAATTACTGTAAACATTGCCCAATGAAAAGCAGACATTATAATTATCAGACAACAAAGTCAACATGTTGACCTTTTCCTCCTTTTGAATGAAATGTTTTTCTGCATATTCACTCCACATTTCTTTTTCTTTTTTATAAACGTGTAAGCCATCTGTTTATCTAAATAATTCGTTTTTGTTATTTATGTGTGTTACCAATTGTGTCATTTGTAGTCAAAACAATTTGAGAACTTTATGTACTCCGTACCAATTACACGTAACTGTTCTAAATCCAAAACAAAACCTCAGCCACAAACGTATTAGACAAAAGCGCTGCAATTACCAGTTCCCACCAGATGATGACGCTGCAGAACAGATAACTCGCTGTAGTGTGTGACCCAACGTGGCTTTGGATAAATACACATTAACTTAGCTGCCTTTTCACAAGAACCTATCTGAGTGCCTCCTCTATGTTTATGCTGTATGTGTTATATTTTGTAAAAACAAATGACCTTAG
>NC_137680.1:13367167-13377167 GCF_963989245.1 Nansenia antarctica | reverse complement strand
GAGAGAGAGAGAGAGGGGGAGAGAGAGAGTAAGAGAGAGAGAGAGAGGGAGAGAGGGAGAGAGAGAGAGTAAGAGAGAGAGAGAGAGAGGGATGAGCTGTGATCCAGCTGGGGGGGCGAGTAGTAGTGCCTGTGGTCGTTCTTAACGTGGATTAACCCGGGTTAGCTTGCATGAGAGACAAGTGTGCAGGGAGGGAGATGAGTGGATGGTGTGTGTGTGTGTGTGTGTGTGTGTGTGTGTGTGTGTGTTTGGGTGTGAGGAAGACAGGCAAAGCACTACAGAGAAATATACTTGCTGTAATAGAGGTTTCCTACAGGGTGCAGGGGCAGCAGAAAACCTGTAGGGGGCACCGTTTGTTCTTTCGAGTCAGAGAAAACCAACCATGCAATGGGCATATATGGTGCAGGTGAGAGAAAGAGCCTGCAGCTATAATGGCCACATACTTTCCATTCTTTAATGTAGCCCTTCACTGACTCCTCCACTACTTAAAATCCCCCCCTCCTTTCTCCACACACACACACACACACACACACACACACACACACATACACAAACACACATGCGCACATGCACACACGCATGCACACACACATGTAGACACACACACACACACACACACACACACAAGCACATGCACACACGCACACACGCATGTACACACACACACACACACACACACACACACACGCACACACACACACACACATACACCAAAACACCCCCCCCCCCCATTCCAATGGTCCAGGGTTCCTTTCTGATAATAGATACTACCTAGGAGGGCTGTGAAAGTATTTAGAAAAGGCAAACTTCAACAAGGGGGTGTAGACATTTGAAGGACACTAATGTAGGGGTCTGAGCCCTAATATAAACAGCATTACTCACATGAAAGTCCAGGCTCAGCCATTAGGGGCTTCCCTGAGAGGTGCCACTTCTCTAGCTTCTCCCTAATGGCTCTCTGTTGTACTTGTGTTGTACTTCTGCTCAGCTTTATCTCATCCACATGATCTATATCTGTACCGACGGTATGCTATTTTTGGTGAATATCCTAATCCTAATTCATATCAATTCAAAATACAGGCACAATTATGTAGGTAGGAGGAGTGTAGGTGCATAGTAAAGCAACGTACTGTATACCAGTTTACATAGACACACAACATCATCACACCTACTGTCAATTATAAGACATGAGCAACATGATTGCATTGAGAAAAGTCTAGTCAGGTATTATCAATCTATATGATTCAAAGTTTTCTTTCACTTTTTGTTGCAGGTGGACATTCCACCATCTCTGAAATATGTTAACCAAATTATATTAATATTATCATTATAATGTACACTGTAACTTTGGGCTGTGTATTTATTTTATTCTTTCATCTAAGTAAGTATCCGCTGTACACTGAAAATCTTTCATTATTTCGACACGACAATCAATATTCATCTGAGAACCCTGAGTAGCAGCTGTTCAAATATCCTCCGCTTTGCTTCATTGTGAAATACTGAAATATGGGTTGCGGTCTCTTCTTTTTTTTCTCCATTTTCTAGTATGTAACTCACAACCGCCAAGAGAATAATGTTGGGCTTATGTTCGTTTCCGCCCAAAAATTATGAATCCCGGAGAAATTTTGGCCGGCACACTAACTAGAAGACGAGCTGTGGTCCGTCCAGAAACATCTTGTGAGGGCCGGCGCGCCAGATCTGACCACTGTCAACACGAGTATAGCATTGCCATCCCACCGGCAGCATTATTGTAATCTGAGGCAGAACAAAATATCCTTCTAATCTTCGAGGAAGATCCAATCGGAAGAAATTTACAAACTTGAAAGGGAACCGACATGGTTGAATTACCCATTTGTGTTTCTGGCTTCGACTTCAGCCCTCTCAATAGGAAATACATTTCAAAAGAACTGTTCTCTTACTTGGGTTAGACAGAGATAAATTAGGTCTGAATTTGCTTCGGCCAGTTTAGGGTCTCTAATCTTGCTGTGTGATGTGTGGTTTCGATCAGCGGGCGGTGCACTGGCCAAGTTGTGTTGCAAAGGCTGCTTCTGACCTCTCCGGTCTCCATCCATGCTTTCAACGCATTGATGATCGACTTCCTCTATGACTCAGACGAGCGAGCTGTGTGACTCACCCACACCGATTAGGACGACTGGGACTCGGGACTCGGGAGTCCCCTCCTGTGTTGCCACAGCAACCCAGCCCAGCCAGGGTCGCTGTCACATGTCGTCGCAGGAGGAAACAGGAGATAATGAGCTCTTTTAACTTTCTGTTAATCACAATTGGCTCAGTTTCTTTCTCTTTTATTCTGCTTTTTTTTCCTCCTTCTATTTTGGTGGTGGTGGAAAACGTTTTCCATATCAGAGGAATCCTCAAGAACTAGAAGGGGGTGGTGGGGGGATGGGGGGTGAGCTGTGAGGCCACTTCATGTCCCCCCACCACACCATCCACTTCATAGGTCACACCTAAATGTTGACCCTTTTAGGCAACTGCTACTGAATAAACTCACACATGAGCACATGAACAAACAAGCTGAGTGTACTGTTACAACCACACCACAGCAAGTATCTTTAAGATGTAGCATGTAGTATTACGGGTTGCTGCCCTCTTTGGCAACACTGAACATCTGAAACTGTCCACCTTGCATTTTCTAATAGCGACCAATGTGTGCATATTCACAAAACATACAAATAGCCAGTGTTCAGCTACGATATTAGATTTTAGCACACACCTTTACTGGACCAAAACAGCACTCTCCAATGAACATTCTGTATCATTCCTTGATCGCTACCAATTTATCATAGTAATTTAGCCATTTTTAAAGCTAAAATCCACATACTGAATCTTAGAGACAATTGTCATCATCAGCAGCCATTCGTTTATGTTATAATCCGAAGAAATTCAACATAATGTCTTGCCTCTTTCTTACATCTTTAAAATCCTACCATGGACAATGTTGATGTTTGTAGGCAAACAATATAATTATGTCAACATCCATTCTCTTTCTTTGTCTTCCTCTCTCATGCTCCAAAAATCAAAAGGAGGTTGGGGAGAGAGGAAACTCCTTGTAGGCAGGTATGCCATTTACCATTGAGTGACACTATGTTCTATGGGATTTAAACAAACCATTGAGTCGTTGTGCTTAAATCCCACAGTACCACTTGGTGACCCCTTGGATGGCCAGTCACATCAGAGATTAAAGGTGAACACGGGGGCAAATCAGTTATCCGGTCAGAAGCACTAATCGTCGACTTTCCACTATTCCGTTCCTCCTTCACTAACACACACAAACACAGACACACACACACACAAGCACACACAGACACACACACACACACACACACACAGACACACACACACACACACACACACACACACACACACAGACAAACACAGACACAGACAGAAGAACACACACACACACACACACACACACACACACACACAGATGCAGCCCTCCCCTCTCTCTTCCTGCAACTTGGGGTCATGGCCCCACCACCAGGAAAGGAATGAAGAGAGGATGCATGACTCCAAAAGCCATTACTGATCACTCTAAACTCTGACTGCACGCAGGCCTACGTGCTCCTGTCGACCTCTCAGGCTACGCTGCATATAAATAAATATCTCCAAGAAAGGCTGTTGTCTTGACGACGGATGACTCACACCTGGCCAACTGGAACATTTAACTAATGTTGCCTATGTATCTGTCGTTTGGCCATGTTCAAATATTATGACTCCAAACATTGATTAATATCAGTTAATGTATTAATGGAGTATTACTGTATAAAGGAATGCTGTGTTGAATAGCAGAGTTGCCAGTGAGAGGTGTCAGTGAGTCACTAAGGCTTGTGGTGCAGCAGGACAGGCATCTTGATGAAGTCTTCTGTGATTCTGTGAGAGTGTTTAGAATGGAGTTATCCCTCCATAGACTTCAGATAAGACACGCAAAGAGAGAGAAAGTCAGCGGCAGGTCAATAGTACTAATTAGCTAATTCTCGTTGTTGATTATTTTAGAGCCAATTCTGGACTGGACTTTCTTTTTCTCCCAAAACAGGGGATAAATTAAAGCTTTCCTCTGATGATAAGTTCAGCCCGACTGTTTTTTTTTTTCACCTCTTTGAAGTTCTGTGGTGAGAAATGACCAGGAATTTCTAGAATTTTTGATTCTGCGTCGAAGGACGCCCCTATTTACTGTCCACATAAAATATGGTATTTTAAACTGGGCAATAAAACATGTTTTATGGTGGTATTATCCTAACCCCCACTGCGAGAATGCTGCATTTACTTTCCAAATGAAGCTTACTGGTACTATTTCCCTAAGCTAGCTGACTCAGAACAATACATTATTATTAATCATAATGAATGCATATTCTATTGGATCATGTTAAAGTTGTGTCTTGGGAGGAAACGGGGGGAGAATGATACTCATGATAGAATGATAGGGTGGGAAAGACATTAATGTTACTGTAACTGTAACTTTAAAAGAGTAACATGTCTCTGTGGAGTTGTCATCAATCTCTCTCTCTCTCTCTCTCTCTCTCTCCCTCTCTCTCTCTCTCTCTCTCCCTCTCTACCACAGATAATATAAGAGAAGGATGATTAAGAGAAAACAGGAGAAAGTGAGAACAAAAGAAAGAGGGGGGTGGGAGGGAGTTAGGAGTTAGTGAGATGGTTAGCAGTGTGGTCAGGTGATGACCTGGTGACAGAGGTCATGGGTGACAAGGTCGAGTGTCCTGTCCCTAGCAGCAGGCAGGTATGTGTGTTTGTGTGTGTGTGTGTGTGTGTGTGTGTGTGTATGTGTATGTGTGTGTGTGTGTGTGTCTGTGTGCGTGTTTCTCTCCGTGTGTGTCGAAGGTTACTGAGGCTGACCTGAAAAGGAATCTCCCTAAACAAAAGGGCAAGCCGGAGTGCAATCAGATCCGGTGTGCGCTGGAGGGGGGGAGGCTCACACCTCTGATAACAGACAGGCCAGATAGTGTGTGACAGACAGGTCCCAGAGGAGTCCGATGGGGCAGTGGTGGGGGTAGAGGCCAGTGGAGAGGGTGGTGTAGTGGGCGGTGGAGAGGGTGATGTAGTGGGGGGTATAGATGGTGGTGTGTGTGTGTGTGTGGGGGGGGGGGGGGGTTGTTGGGGGGTGGAGAGGGTGATGTAGTGTGGGGTGGAGAGGGTGGTGTAGTGGGTATAGATGGTGGTGTGGTGGGGGGTGGAGAAGGCGGTGTGGTGAGGGGTGGAGAGGCCAGTAGAGAGGGTGGGGTTGTGGGGGGGGGAGAGGGGGGGAGAGGCAGGAGCTGTGTGGAACGACTACCTGTCGATGGGGAGGTCGGGCTGCTCAGTGTCTGTTGGGCGTTGACATGATTGTGTAGCAGAGGTGGTTTCGCCAATAGTGTTACCTGGTACCGGAAGACTTGTTTTCAGCCCTGTGAGCTAAAGCCTCGTCTCTAGGTAGAGGGCTGGAACAAAAGCTCTAGGCTTCCGGCTTCTGCTCAGCGGGCCAACACAATCATGTGTTACTGTATGCAGACAGACAGACTTGGATTTGAACCCATTCATTCACATTTTCCTTGGAGAAAATATTTGCTGTCATTAGGTAGAATTCAGATTCTGGCCATGGTTGCAGTAATCCACCCAGCCAGTGTAATCCACCCAGGGTAGAGTTCACTCCGGGAGTTACGGCTGGCTTTGTAGATGGATTTGAGGACTGGCTGATTAGTAATCTGCTCTGAAGATATGTTGACAGTTGTTGGCTAAAATCGTGACCACTATATATTCTATTTACATGTGTTTACATGTGAATTATTCTCTGTGTTTGTGAGCCAAAGGGAATATCTTGATCAACTGCTATCACTTTACAAGTGTTTTGGCTTCATTGTGTCACAGAAGAATGGGCACACCTAGCAGACATCCTGTCTGCGATCAAATCGATACACCCCTTTTTCTCTATTATGACATAATGAATGTTTCATAGACGTGTGTGTAACCATATTTAATTGTGTGTTTATTTTAATGTGTGTTTTATGAGTAGTATTTTGATGTCATTTCCATTATTGTGTGTTGTTCCTTTCCAGTATTTTGATGTGTATCTTTGATAACATTCAACAGAGATTCAGTCAAATGGTCAATCAGCTTATTATAATTGGAATTGGAATGTAAATGGTATTGCACTGCTAGCTCCGGATCTAGCTGAAGTCCTGTGGAAAAACACTGTTTATTAATTGAATACCATTGTTGATATAACTTGCCAGAAGGTGGAAAATATTCTTGGTAGAAATCCCATTTGGTCTTGGGATGGTATAAATTGTTATCTCCTATGTGAGTTAGCATGTATAGTCTTACTAGACAATCTTATTTTCCATTGATTACATTCCTAGAACCTTCGACTACGATGGTCTGTTTTGTATGTTATGTTCACACTATTGATTGTATGTAATGTATATGTATGTGAATAGCTTATAAATGTGTGGCGGCCTGGGAAAACCCTTCACATGGTGGCATTTTGACATTTTCATTTCCATAAATTAGAAGTTCTCAGCTATTCATAACTGGTTGAATGACTGAGATAGCCCTTTATTTTAAAAAGTTATGAGCATTTTAATGTATCATGTCAAAAAAAGTGAAAGGCTTCAAACCACAGGATCGACGTGACGTTGACGTTAACGGTACGTCAACGTGACGTTGTTTCGCTAGCAAACTACCCACCACAAAAACATAAAAATAAGTACTTTCTCTTTTGTTTTCTTAAAATGTTTATTCACCATAATGTAGTATGGAGTTCAAAGTACTAGAATACCACATAATATCAAAATCGCCGAAATAGGACATTTCCATCTATTTTTGCTCTTTGCCACAAACGAACGCCAGCGACATCCGACGGGTTTTCCCAGGCCACCACACATTAATCTTCTCAATTGATGATAACGTTTCTCTCATTTGTCTGAGAATGCAACAGTTGAATCTGTATGCTAGCATAATCTGCTAGCACTTTGCTTTGAATGATTTAGGCCCGTTTATGCCTAGATGTATCTTTATGAGCAATTAGATTGTGTTTTCACGACTCAATGCTCGACGCACAAATGTGTGACACGGTGTAGTGTTTTGGTCCGCAAGTCGGCATCCGATTTAATGTTGACTTTTCTTTCGAAAAATGTTAATACTTGAAAATCTATGACACACTCGCTTGTCAACTAACACAGCTTGTTTTGTGAGTAGTGTTATAGTTAACTAGGTAGCAGTCAGGATAACTCACTGAATCCAGTGCATTGCAGTGTTTTGGCTTGACTAGCGAGTTTGTGTTGTGATTTTCAACAACGTTGAAATGTATTTCCGTGATTCAAAATAAAAGTCAGAACATTTTGGTAGGTTGCTGACATGCGGACCAAAACACTACACCGTGTCACATAGGTGTCCGTCTGGCGTGTGAGGCATTGTGCAATTTAGAATATTATCTCATAATTAGGAGAGTTACTTTTGACATATAGCATGTGAGTAGAGATCTCTTATTAACTGGTTATTTGTATAATTGATTCCCAACTAATATGACATTAAGAGTCTAGTGAGGGGCTCTTGTTGGTGACCACGACACTTAAAAGAATCATCCGTCTATAACTCGTTGTTTGTTACATTTGGAGAGACTAGCAAGGAGGGAGTCTCTGAATCATCCTTTGTTCTTTTGGATTTCAATCAAATTTGTACACTAACTATTCTACATTCCCTCTGGTAATTTAAGACGTGTGCTTAACGCTTCATCTTAGCGGATTGTTGAGTGTAAGTGGCTCCTGCATTGTGAAAATAGTGGCTTAGTGATAAAGACATTATCCAGCATTAGGCCACAATGCTTCTAGTCCATTACGCTCTCTAAAGCTGTCAGATAGGGTGGGAGAGAGAGTCGGGGGGAGGGGAGTGGAGGAGAGGGGAGGCAGAGTAGGAGAAAAGGTGCTACAGTGCTAATCCTTTATGTTAACAGTAAACAGACTTGTTTCCTTCCAAGTTCTCACCTCCCCAGCCTGCCCGGTCCCTAGTCTACTCAGCAACCCACACCTCTCCCAGCCTCTCTGACAGATATCGACCGGTGCGATTGTTAGTAAACAGTCACAGTCAACTGCTTACCCCCTTACCCCCAACAACAGGGTCTTCCTCGCCCCCTGCCCCCCTCCCCTAATCCAGGCTCTAATGTAGACCCCCCCCCCTCCCTTTCCTCCCCTAGCGCCCTACCTCCCCTCCCCTCTCTACCACTGGCTGTAGATGGGGTGGTGAGATAAGCTCGGGGTGGAATTCCTGTCTGGGTGTTCTTGTGAGTGACCTGGGTGGCAAAGGAGAGTCAATGAACATCACTCAGCACTCGCCCCAATAAGGAACCCCTCGAAAGCCCCTTTTTCCTCCGTTTCACTTCTTTTCTTTTCTTTCTTTGCTCCCCCTCTTTGCTCTTGAACACAGACGCAAAGGGGAAGGGGCAGAGAAGGAGAAAGAGAGAAGGAGAGTCGACGAGGTAGAACGTGAACTTTTCACAACCCCTAAAATGAACCAGGATAAACAGCCTTAAAATGTCTTATTCCGCATGAATCGAAGGAATGAGGCTTAGCATTAAAACAGCATAAAAATGGACCCAAGAATGCGATCTCAGACAAATCCTTTTACTTGGAAACACAAAAACTATTATATTCAGGTCAGGTTTTGGTACAGTACAATATGCTTTATTGTTATTATTGTAATAAGGAATTAAACCCTGCATCTACTGAACAATGAGACACACAACACAACACCACAACCCCCCCCCCCCCACACACATACACATACACACAAACACAAACACACACACACACACACACACATACACACACCCCACATCCATATACCTTTTGTCTAAGATCATTAACCCTCATCCTTGTTTTGCAAACATTGTGGCTTTCACAGAACAAACAAACGGAACCAGATCGAAAGTACGTGGCTCTCTGGCCGTGTCTAACCATGCATCCAGCCCCTCCAGAGAGAGAGGGCATGTCCGTGGAACAGAGAGGCAGAGCAGACCCCTGTTGTCTGAGAAAGAATGCTAAGGGTCTGGAACGGCTGGCGTTAGGCTGCGGCCTGGCCATTGTGCCCCATGCAGGCCAAGGTAATTAGGAAGTGAAACCTTGACCAGTTGACAGCGGGCTTTGTTCAGGGCAGAGTGGGCCAAGAGAAATGCTTTTGAAAGCTATTTCACTTTCTTTGCTGAGGCGACCTCTTACCCCCCCCCCCCCCTCCTCCCTCCCCTCTCTCTCTCTCCTCCTCCTCCTCCAAAAAAGCATTTTGTAGGGGAGATCATGGAGTGAAATGAAAAATGCGTGGAGGGTTCAAATGTCCTGTTCGGACAAAACGGTCTGTTTTTGTTGTATTGTTTGTTACTAACAACGATGTAATCGGAAACATGTTGAGCTAAATGCTGAATGTTTTCATTTGTTCATCCATAAACAAAAGCAGACATGAAAGTAAACATTCTCGACATCGTTTTTCTGTTGCTAACCTATAGTAACCCTAACCCTAACCCTACTCATACTAATAGGTTATTCAATTAACTGGATATACATCAATGGAGGCTGGTGGAGGTAGTAATCCGGAGGACGGGCTCATTTTAATACATTCCATGCATTACAATGAGCCTGTCCTCTGATTACTACCTCCACCAGCCTCCCCTGCTATACATGTAGGCTTCAGTAGAGACATGTGTGTCAATCATTTGAAGCAAAGATACACCAAACCACCAACTCTTGTATTCCCTTGGTCAATGTAATGAGTGTGGCCACAGACAGTTGTAATAAACGTCTACAGGCTGCAGCTGTGTCTGCCTGCCAGCCAGCCAGGCAGCCCATAATTACCCAGTGAGCTGTGTACGGTACAGACCATTTCCTGGGGCTGTGGTTCCAGCAGCATCATGCAGCCTTGTAGACGAGCCAAACAAACAGCATCATCCTGAGGGTGAGGGCATCCCGCCCCAGGGCTCCGGCCAGGGACCAGAGACCCAGCCAGAGAC
>NC_137680.1:13354667-13362167 GCF_963989245.1 Nansenia antarctica | reverse complement strand
TAGTCACCCGCCAGTGTATATCTAAAAGCAGCAACAAGGACACGCAATTGGGAATATTATATACTGTAGGTACATAATTTGTGTAGGAGACCAGTCTGGTTTATTTCGGCATATTATCATCAATTGTTACCTATTAGAAATGCTATTTTTCTCAATGCCTCTACAGCTGTACAGGTGCTGCTGATATAGTCAGGATTAAAGGCAGGAAAAAAATGAATTATGTTGTGTATGAAAACACGCTAAGGCAGGGTCACTGTTGTTTTTGTTCCGAGTGGCTCTGTCAAACATAAAAATGACCATGCTTTTTGTTGCTCTGTCTCCCTTTGTGGTGTATGTTTATGTAAGAATTTCTGTCAAAACATGGAAAAAAAGATAAATGTGGCTAATTAAAAGAACATTTCTTTGGTAGTCGGGGTAATAGATACCTCATTGTGAGGTCCCGGGGCATGGCTCTCTTTAACCAATCACAGCCACTTCACAGATTGAATTTGACTCTTGCAAAAGCAGTTGATTTTTTAAATTCCGCATCTGCCCTTCTCCCCGCTACTCATGTATTCAGTCAGATCAGTCACACACACACACACACACACACACACACCAACACACGCACACACACACACACACACACACACACGCTCTTAACTGTACCAAAGAGAATGTCCTAGTCCTTGATGTTCTATGGAGTGTCGCTTTGACTTTGCAGAGAGGTGTGTGCAGTACTCATATGCTACATTTAAAAAGCTAGACTGATGGAAAGTGTGAGGTGTTGTGAGGGCCCTTGAGTCATGGCTCTGAAACGAATTGGACCGAAACGCCACAGTCAGAGCACACCTGCTGCACCTTCACACTGCCGCGAGGAGAAGTGTGTGTGAGTGTGTGTTTGCCTTTGTGTGACTCTCTCTCTCTCTTTCTATTTCTCTCTTTCTCTCTCGCTCTCTCTCTCTCTCTCTCTGCCGTGTCAAAATGCAACACGTTCCAGCTGACTGCAATTAAACGGTAAACTGGAAATACTTACCATCGATTTAGTTGTACATAAATTGGTGGAAATATGTTCCAGGGAGGAGTTCATTATTACCTCAGCGTCCAGCCAGTGGACCTTCATTTATCTAACTGGGATTTACCCATTAAACCCCAGTCAGTGTTTTTTCCCCTCCCCTCCTTCTCCTCCCTTGCTTGCTTGTGTTTCAGGGCCACACTAACCTCATCTGGAAAAACAGCTAAACTCTCACAAATCGCGAGCTTCACAATCAATCAGCCCTGGAGGGTGGAGGAGCTAGGCTGGGCTAACTCAAGACAGCCTGCTGCACGGAGGACATTGTGAAGAAGAAAAAAAAGCACCATTTCATACATTTCTCTTTTTTTTTCTTCTTCTTCTCCTCGTCTTTATTTGCCTCTGTTAAACATCATAAATCGTGTGAATGTGAGATAGAGTGGAGAGCCTCTGAGAGAGATTTATTCCCCTTGTCTTTTTCTAATCCAATATCCAGCACCCCCCCACCTCCCCCCCACGCCCCCTCCCTCCCCAGTCGTAGCCCCATTCCCAAAATGGCTTGGCTGTGATGATTCTGTGGAGTGTCCACTGAAGGGAAACACAGACACCACACACACACACACACACACACACACACACATACACGCACAAATACACACATGCTTGCACACGCGTGCACACAAACACACATACACACACACACACACACACACACACACCCACACACACATTGCACTCCTCGCATAGTGACCGGAGCAGAGAGGGGAGGAATGCAGCGTGTTGCGCCACATCCCAGCTGGACAGACAGTGCTGCTTGTGGTGTCTCTCCTCTCCACTGAAGAGGATGAAAGGACATCAACTCATTTAAGACGCCTGAGGAACGCCAGGAATTAAGGAAAAGGGGAAGCTCTCCAACTGAGGCTAGCATGGGAGACGACCTCAGTTCACTGCACCAGAGAAGAGGGAACAAGGGACTTCAAAAAAACCTCCACACACAACACCTGCGATCAATTATGATTCTCACAAAATTAGAGAGTTACTAACAATACCCCTGCCTATAATAATTCACAATTATCAAAGGAGAGCGTACTTTTCAACACAAGGTCGAGACAGTCTTTTGGGAGCATGGTAAACTGGGAGGATGTGAGGTTTTAGTGTGTTGTGTTAGCCAGCTAGCGAGAGCTAACCTCTAGCCAGTAACGTGAAGCATCTTTGTCCCTGCGTAATGTCTTTATTACTGTGAGGGCCTTGCTCAAAGCTTGGGTCACACACACATCTGATTATAGTTTAATCATACTCTCATGTCTTTTCTCTGTCATAACATTGTTCTTGAATAAGAGCCATGGGAGGTACTCTGGTGGGGAAAGATCCAAGCTCGCGATGATAGAGTAAATCTGCACAGACATGATACACACTCAACATACAGTCATATCTATTCCTCAAACAAACTCAGGAAAATATGTTCAACAAATGGAGGGTAAACTACCTGTAGCTTAAGATGAATTATGTGGTATTAAAGCACTGATTCGAACATATGCTTTTGAACTAAGGATTCTTGCAATTGTTTGCTTAGCTGCTAGTATTTGTCCTCTGATATAAGGGTTAGGTACACCCATCATGAATCAAATAAATGATGTGATTAATCATGATCTTTCCCTTTGTGTCCAACTGAGACCCAGCATGACCCCGAGGCACTTGATCAAGAACTCTGGTTGAACTCCAAGAATATTCCAAGGTGAATACTGTCAGGTGAATTCATGTTGTTGCAATGTCACACAAACCATAATTGAGCGCTTTGAAGATAACACTATAAGGTGAGCTAACGATAAGAATCTTACGATAAAAATCATAATAAAATGATGCTTATCATTCTTATCATTGTACATAATCTTATCTTCACCCATGTAACTGTCCCAAATATGAACAGTCCTGACAGACAGACAGACAGACAGACAGACAGACAGGCAGGTAGGCAGAGGCAGACAGACCGACAGATAGACACAGACAGACAGACAGACCGACAGATAGACACAGACAGACAGACAAGCAGACAGACAGACAGACAGACAGACTCACTCTCAGGACAAACCTTGTCTAAATTGCGCAATCATAAACACAACTGCCCTAAAAAGATATCAGATACATATTTTCCATTTATGATGTTTTCAAAGTGTTGACACCTACAGTAACTAGAGTATGTATCTTTCAGGCTCAACTAGAATACACTAGAGTGGACTAAAACAGAACAGGACTGAACAGAACAGAATCACATAGAATAGCATAGAAAATATTCGAAGAACACAATACAATACAATAATACAATTAAAATTAAATACAATAGAATCTCTCCTGACAGTCCTAACCAGACTTATCCTTACAGCGAGCCAGCCAGGCAGAAAGCACACAAGTGTTCAGAGGAGATTTCACACCATTGGACACTTCCCACTTGGGGAGGGGGTTGTTAAATGAAACCCTTCTGAAAACAATCTGGGTGCCAGAGAATATCCCAGAGAATACACTCTCCCTGAAAGAAAATAAATGGAGTCTTCTGTTTGGGTTACATTCTAGAGAGAAAATAAAGACAATTTGTAGAAACCTCTCAATATTCACTGGTTTTAGCCTCAAGCTTTATTAGAAATGTGAACTAGGAACCACAAATACAAGTTACTTCATTTCAATTATCTATCTCTATATGTTTGATTGGTTTGATTGGAGCCTCATGTTACCCCGAAATGACTATTAGAGTATAGAAGCCTCCGTTTCTGTTGCTTCATTTGCAAACAGCAAATGAACATGAACAAAGTTGGCGACTAAGCATCAACATGTTCAACATGTTTATCTAAACAATATAATTGGAATACAAAATGCACCATTTATTCAAAATCTCAGCGTATGTATATATATATATATATATATATATATATATATATATATATATATATATATATATATATATATTACAATGTTTCAAGTATTATCTACTACCATATCTTAATTCACAGCCACATCTACTTGACTATTACTTCCAATAGGTGACAGCATCATAAACATGAGTGACTCAATACATTTTTAGAGCTAAGTCTCTGGTATTGTTTACCTTTCCATAAAGTCATCACTCTTATCTCAATGAGAGGCATGTGAGCTATGCTGGTGTGTCCGCTCTGTAAAGGATAGCTGACTGTGGGTGTTCAATTATGCAAAGAGGGTCAGGTTGCTCCGGCGTCTGGCCTGGAGGCCTGTTAGCTGGGTTAGGTCTGTGACCACGGCGGACCCGTGTTAGCAGGAGGCCCAATCCGTCTCCTAAACTTCAGCGCTGGCATGCATCTCATTAAGCTAACAGCTTGCCATCTGTGCCGAGAGACAGGAAGTGGACTGTTGTGTGATGATGAATGCTCTCGTGCTCCATATGTCCTGGAGGTATGGTACCCTAGCCTCTCTCCTTCCCTCCCTTCCTCCCTCTCTCCCTCCCCTCTATACCTCTACTCCTACTGTAACTCATCAACCTGGGGGGTGGGTTGGAGAGGGGGGGGGATAGGAGGGGTGGGAGAGGGAGAGAGAAAGAGGGGGGGGGATAGAGAATGAGAGAGAGAGAGCGAGACAGACAGACAGACAGAGACGGAGCTACTTGGTAACAATTTAGACTAAAGTTGCACCATGACAATTTGTTGTAGAGTTACAACACGAGAAGTCACCGATTGACCAATGACTGATCATTAATCTCCCAATAACAACCACAACCACCTCTTGACCGTCTAAGTAGGTATGTCTTAATCCGACCGTTCACAAGACTTTTACTTGGCAACGAGTGCACTTCTCCAGCCACGGCCGCATGCAAACCGCTGGGCTTTTGCGCTGATTCATTTGTCATTGTATTAATTTGCAAAGAATAGTCACACCACTTCATATGTAACCATTTGCTTGGGTAATGCGACTGCTCCAATCTTGGCCGGGGTCCCTTGTGTTAAAGGCTTTTGCCCCAGTGTGCAATGTACACCATTTCAGCAAGGAAAATAAACCTCATAAAGGCTGGGACCGGTGCCAAAAAGTACCCAGATGGTTCATTTAAAGACCATGAAAATAACATTATATGTTTCTTACTGTACATGTTTCATAAAACTGCTGAGGTACCCCTAATTCTCTCCATGCGTGCACATACTGTACACACACACACACACACACACACATACTGTATACACCCTCCCCCCCCCCATGCAACTTTGCAAGACTATCAATATTTATCCTAATCATATGAAACCTCATATGTTCATGTGCATTTAACCGTATTTACATCATCCACAGTAGGATTTGGTCACATTAAGAGTCATATACTCTCCCATACTGCCCGAGGATCAGATTAAACACGAGTCAATACATTCTGAATGCTGGCTTAAAGTGGGAATTGAACACAGTAGAACATTGTTGTTACATTCCTACCCGTTGTATGAGCAAACCCTTTCTGACCATGCCTCATTTAGTATCTAGTGTATATTAGTCACTGGGAATAAGTCAAGATAAGACTATCTTTTCAATCTGTACGATGGCTACTGAGGCACAGGTCCATGGAGGGAAGACTGTTAGGAGTTTAGAGGCTCACTTAAGGTTATGTGCGGTGCTTCCCAAATGATGTCCCCCCCCCCCTCCCCTCCACTCTCTCCTTCCTTACCATCCCAAACCAAACACCACTCCTTCCCCCCCGCCTCCACCTCCCCCCCCCCCCCACATCGCCATCCCGACCCCTGCCAGTCTCTGGGAAACTCCCAGCGTGCTCTCTGTTCCACTAGAAGCCACAGGAAAGGGCCAGGGAGAGGAAATGAGTCTCTCAGAGCGCTGAAGTTTAATAAAAAATAAATGAATGGGGTGTCCCAGGGACGGAGAGAGTGAATGAAGAGAGAGAGAGAGAGAGAGAGAGAGAGAGAGAGAGAGAGAGAGAGAGAGAGAGAGGGAGAGAGGGATGGGGAAAGGTGGAAGGAGTCTTTAAAAACGGGAGAGAGAGAGAGGAAGAGAAAACAAAAAAAATACATGTATAAAAATGGAACCCCATTACTGTGCGTTTCTGTACAGTGATGAATCAGGTAAAGTAGAACCAGCTGCCATGAGGGGTTCTCTCAAACCAGACAAAACCATGGTAACATGGATCAACTAGCAGCTGATCATCATCCAACCTACCCTTATCCCTTCTCACGATCGATCAGTGGGCGCACACACACACACACACACTCTGACACACACGCGCCCACACGCACATTCTCTGACACACATACGCACACACACACGCGCTCACACACACACACACACACACACTCTCTCTCACTTACGCACACGCTGTGTGTATGTGTGTGTGTGTACGTGTGTGTGTGTGTGTGTGTGTGCGTGTGTGTGTGTGCGTGCGTGTGTGTGTGTGTGTGTCTGTGTGTACTGAGATAGCCCCATAGATCCTTTTCTTCCTCCTCTTGACACAATAACTCACATGCTCTCAATAGAGGAACAAACATTCCAGACATGCCTCATGTCGGGGCGGCTGGCGAATCATTAAACCGGGGAAGAGAAACTACAGGATACCGTTTTTTTCCCGGTGTCTTCTCTAATTACCCTTATACCTTTAATTGATGTTAAACATGAAACAGGTATTAACTTATAAGGGGAAAAAAGGGGGAACATCAAAATCTGTGGAGAGTTAAAAGTAAGCAGATACGTGTTATCCTCAGACAAGGATAGGGAGCCTCTGTGATGCTATGTAATAACTTTAGAAATTAAAGGGATTAGCCCCCAGCAGCTCCCACCGCTTTCAGGATTACAGTTTACCTCTGTGCGTCATTCTCTGAAAACACAAGACTTCCAAGAGAACACACCAGAAAAAAATAAACCACAAAAAACGACAAAGACCATAAAACCTAAGCCAGAGTAATGCATACGAGCAACGTTTTACACAACAATCTAACTCTAGTAGAGACTAGTTAGAGCTAGCTGAGAGGGGGAGAGAGAGAGAGAGAGAGAGAGAGAGAGAGAGAGAGAGAGAGAGAGAGAGAGAGAGAGAGAGAGAGAGGAGGTGATTCGGGAACACTTGTTGTAGAGAAGGAGGAGGAGGAGGAGGAGGAGGAGGAGGAGGGAGGGAGGGATATCATCTCTGTGCTCTCTCGCATGCCCTCGGGCCTATGGGCCTGGCCCTCTTTTAAAAAGCGTGGCCATCTAAGTGCCTGAAGTGTAACGCCAAGCCAATCTATTTAGAGGGCAGGTGATCCTCAGAACAAAGGGAGCCTCTGTGACACGGTGGGAACGGGGATGAGTGCTTATTAGCTCCCTATGGGACTTGACAGACTATTTAAAGTCCGTTTCCTTTGATTGTGACAGTGTAATTGTTCCGCAGATACAGTCACACTGAGGAGTTGTTACCTGGGGCAGGGGAAACTGGACTTTCATTAAAAGGCACGGGATTGACTCCAGGCTGCTCTTTAAATTGCCTGTTCTGTTCTGTTGTCTTGTTTTGTGGTGTCGGCTGAGCCTTTGCCTCT
>NC_137680.1:13342167-13349667 GCF_963989245.1 Nansenia antarctica | reverse complement strand
AGCTAATTCAATTAGAACTTAATCCCTGTAGATTTCTACTCGACTCGGACATGCACTGCTGTATATCCCACAATCTAAACGCAAAAAAGCTCTGTAGCTACATGTAGCTTCTTAGTTAGTTCACTTGTAAATATGCACACACACACACACACACACACACACACACACACACCCAACACACTATCACACACCTGAACTATCACAAAAAACCTTGGAGTGGTGAAGGACATAGGGTTCCCAGAAACCAACCAACCAACCAATCAACCAACCAATCTATCCCTCGTAAAAAAACAACACCTAAAAACCCAAGCCATCCCAGGTAGATAGACCTCCCCGGAACACCCTGTCCCATTTAAGCCCCAGCTCTTCAAACAGGCTTGCATTGATTAACTCAGGGGTCTCTCTCTCTCTCTCTCTCTCTCTCTCTCTCTCTCTCTCTCTCTCTCTCTCTCTCTCTCTCTCACTGTCTCTCACTCCCTCTCTCTCCCTCACCCCGTCTCTCTCCCTCTCTCTCCCTCTCTCTCCCTCTATCCCCCTCTCCTCCCCCCCTTTCTTTATCTCTCTCTCTCTCTCTCTCCGCCACCCCAACCTATTAATTATAGTGTCTTCATTAACACGGTGCTGATGAATGGCCTCCACTGGAGCAGTCCAGTTTAAGAGGAGGTGTTAACACAGCACCTGCTTGCACTCATGTGGCCACTTATTAACCAACAATGACCTTCCACATCATAAACCCACTGGCCGTCTATTTGCTGTCTAATAAACGGACCCCCATTTCTCTCCCCTCCTCTCTCCACCTCCTCCCCGTCCCCCCCCATCCCCTCCCGTCCCCTCCCGTCCCCTCCCGTCCCCTATCCCTGTAATTGAGCCTCTCAGACTTTATTGTGCTTTAAAGGGAGGAAAAAAAGAAAAATTGCCCCTAAACATCGAACACCTGGATTCAACTAAAATACTGATCCATCGGACCAAAAAAAAAGAAAAGAAAGGAACGATAAAAAAAAAGTCAAGTACTGTAGGTGGTTAATGGGTTGATGAACAACCCTCCACTATCCGTTTGAAGAGGGGAGGAGAGAGACCCGGCATTGGAGTGCCACAAGGGTCAGCTTTTGTCTGTTGACATCGTAATGGTACTGGCTAAAACGCCTCTTCAAGGCTATTCTGTCATAATAGCGGCCTCTGACTTCTACACCCCACCAGCCTCCCCTGGTATCAATGACTAATGGTAGTGACTTAATGGACAGGTTTTCTTTTTTTTTTACTGAGGGAGCTGGTGCATTAGGCTTACCTTTCAGGCTGTGCAAGCAATTATTCTTTACACAACTGAGGGAAAACTGAATGATAACCAATATAGGACCACTTTTATACTGTAATTTCTATAACCAAAATCAGTCTGGATGAGACATGATGGGCTACAAGTGACCTGCCTGTCTGTCTGTCTGTCTGTCTGTCTGTCTGTCTGTCTGTCTGTCTGTCTGTCTGTCTGTCTGTATGTATGTATGTCTGTCTGTCTGTCTGTCTGTCTGTCTGTCTGCCTGCCTGTCTGTCTGTCTGTCTGTCTGTCTGTGTTGTGACTGGGTCTGTGGGCGGCCCAGCACACATTCGCTCCACACACAGAGGTAGTAGATCTCAAGGAGCTATAATGGTCCAGGAGGGCTGGGGGGAGCCGGGGTGGGGGTGTAGGGGGGGTCTCTCTCCCTCAACAAACGAATAGAAGGAGTGGGAGAGAGCTGGTAATGGGCCCTAATGTGAGGACGTATTTATTTCATTCATTGGCCCAAGTAATTGGGCCGTCTTTCAGTGTGGCCGGGGTTAAAACGCAGGGTGATGGATGGCAGTTTTGACAGAGGTTAGCTGGCTTCCGCTTCCACCGCCGTTCCTCTCTGTGAGAGATGGCTCCTGTCACTGCTCGAGGAGAGCGATCCACGGGAGAGACCCGCTCCAGACCCAAACCCTCAGAGCCAAACCGAATAAAATCACCAACTGAGCATAAAAACTGGGAATTAAGAAAAACAGAGAGAGAGAGAGAGCTATTAGCGATGATGTTTTTTTTGTTAAAGCATATTTCCCTCTGAGTTCTGGATCGTTTTTCTATGAATATGAGGTAAAATGTCACTTTGAAATTCCTTTATGCAATACCGCAGCGTCAGGGGATCTGTGTGAAAGAGTCTTTCGGTAAGAGAATATAACCATGCTTGTCAAAGCATTTAGCAACGGATCTTAATGAATATCAAAGAACAATAGAGGAAGGAAACCATAAATTGAACCAATTATGAAAACAATTTACAGTCCTCTACTCTGGCTACAACAACATTTAGGTTTAGTGGTACTGGGAGTTTTCTTTTAATAGAAATGAGGATTTATAGACAACTGTCCAAACTTGTGGGTCGGGTAGAGAATTTCTGTAACCTCAAAGAGTCCAAATCTGATAGTTTACCCAACTATATTCTGTACCAAACAAAAATTCTGTGTTGGTTTTTAGGGGTGAATATAATTCTTTCATATTGGAGTGGGTTGAGATATGATCCTACTTCACATTTTCAGTTCAATGTTTCATTCATTCTTATCCATGTGGAAGCCTAGAGAGTAACAAAGTAAGGAGTAACAAGGTTAATGTAATCCAGGCAGCCCAGCCAACAGGGTTACATTAGAGATTGAAGGGAGTTTCCCTTGGCCCCTTGTCTCTCAGGTAAATGGAGGCATGTATTGTACAAGGTATGCAGAAGGTATGCAGGGAGCTATAAAAAAACAACATTCATCTGGTACAGCAAGCTGTGTGTAGTGTCTGTGTGTGTGTGTGTGTGTGTGTGTGTGTGTGTGTGCGTGTGCATGCAAGTGTGTGTATGTGTGTGTGTGTGTGTGTATGTGTGTGTATGTGTGCGCCCACTCATACCTGTGTGTGTGTGTGTGTGTGTGTGTGTGTGTGTGTATAGTTTGTGTGTGTGTGTGTGTATGTGTGTTTTCATTTTTGTGTAAAAGCAGGTAACCATGCGGTCCAACCCCTTCCCCTGTGTCCCCCTATTCTTGGGTGTTGGCACGGTCAGTGCCCTGGCAGGTGGACCTAACCATCACAGTGGAAGGAGTGGGGCGGGCACTTAAATTACGGCTAGGGCGAAGAGCCCTTTCACAGCTCCCTGGCCACCTAACCCTTCCAGCAAAATAAATGCCATTTTATGCACTTTCATAAATCTAATCAAACAAGTTCCTTTTCTCTTATTATTCCTTCTGATTCACCAGCGCTCCCTCATGCCATATCCAGTCAGGCCCATGCCAGGACAGCTGAAAAATCAGGACCTGGAACCAAAAACAATGAAGGGACCTTTAAAAATGGAGTCATATACAGGATCCAGAGCTCGGCCGAGCCACTTGCTTTCTCTTAGGAGCCGAGGTATTATTCTCTTTTCTACAGTTTTATTAGACAGGCCAACCACCTGAATACACTCCCGTTAAAAGATGTTAGCTTTCTTTCGCATAATGGGACTAACACTGAAAGTATGGCACTGTCTGTTTTCAATCCATTCGGCTCCCAGAAACAACACGATTAGCTCTAGGCGGGAGAAACCGAATCCTGATGGAACTACAGCGGCCATGTTTGTGTCTTTAATGGCGCCTCCTTTTGTTCTTTGCTTTTTCTTCCCAGCCACCTCTGCAGGAGCTGCTCTGCCCTGGGTCCTGGTCTGGGTCCTGGTCTGGGTCCTGGTCTGGGTCCTGGTCTGGGTCCTGGTCTGGGTCCTGGTCTGGGTCCTGGTCTGGGGAGCGTCCAGCTGCTCTGCCCTGGGTCCTGGTCTGGGTCCTGGTCTGGGTCCTGGTCTGGGGAGCGTCCAGCTGCTCTGCCCTAGTCCTGGTCTGGGGACCTCCCGTTGCCGGGACCTCAGTGTTTACACTCCTCCGCTGCCGAGATATTAGTCAGGACAGGCAATAGTGTTGATTACTCATTGGCCATTAGATTGCTTTCACTGCCGCGGCTAAGCCTACTGCATCATGAGATCGCTTGGCTGAGTGCAAGATTAGAGAGCCGCTTCGGCCAAATCCCCCCCCCCCCCATCCCCTCCACTCTACTCCCCTCACCTCCCCTCCCCTCCGCCCGATCCCCCCTTCCCACCTCCCCACCCCCTCCCCCCACTCCCCACTCACCCGCCTCCCTCCGTCCCTCCCTCCTTCTTCTCTACTTCTCTCCCTGCCCCGAAAAACAGTTCATCTGGCTCCCCTCAGGTCAGCACGGCGGTGCAACAGCAAGACAGGTTGACTAGCTGTGCAGTCCTTATTACCTCATTTCCTGTGACCACGGTCCCCCCCACCCCCCCTTCCAGCCCCCCCTTTTTCTTTTCCTGATGCAGACGGACATGTTTTATGATGGTTATACATAGTTAATGGGCCCTATGACTTAATTGTTTTTAGGGTCAATTTAGAGTGACAAATTCAACTGAACCTGATTGTTTTGTTGGCTCCTAGGATTGCGTCTGGCATGGGAACTGGGCGATGTAGAGGGTGGGTGGGGGTCTGGGCGGTGAGGGGGATATTGTTTATGATTTTAGTAAGGCCTGTCATGCACACGTTAACACACACACACACACACACGTACAAGCACACAGTACACTTCAGAACACGTGTAAATGTACTGTATCGTCACACACGATACACACAGATATGCACTCACTCACACATACACACACACGCACACACACACACGCAATATGAAATTCCTCCCTAAATGTTACAGTTCTGGGATCTGTTTCAACATACGATTTATCCCTCTCGTTCTCATGCCATAACGATGGATTTAGAAAAACCAACACAGATTTCCTCCCTCTGACAAAAGCCCTTAAAAAGTCATCAGCGTAATTTCACAGTTAAATGTTGTGGAACAAATGTAACCAAGTCTCCTCCTCGTCATCTGGCAGGCGTGCTGAACCCCGGGGTCGACCTTAGGAGAGGATACAACTCAGATTTATAGACTGAGTCTACACTTCAAAAATAAGCCTAGGACTTGAAAGGTAAACCAGAGAGAGAGAGAGAGAGAGAGAGAGAGAGAGAGAGAGAGAGAGAGTGAGAGAATAGCAGCATAGAGCAGTGCAGCTTAAGGCTCATTACCCTCACTCTCTCCCTCTCCCTCTCTCTCTCTCTCTCTCTCTCTCTCTCTCTCTCTCTCTCTCTCTCTCTCTCTCTCTTTCTCTCTCTCTCCCTCTCTCCCCGGCACCTTGCTGAGTTGAAAAGGACTGGCTGCCTCTTGTAGACACATTCACTGCCTGGTAATCAGGTCAACAGCGGAATTAACCAATCTTTTAGATTTGGTCACTGATGCTTACAGGTTGTAAAAATACTTGCTTTTGAGTGTCATTGCGGCTTAATGTGATATAGTGGGCCGTCTGTCATCTGGAACAATGAGGGATATTTCAAGGAAGTTAAGGGACAAGAGAGGATTTGGTGTAGCGACAAGCACACATGTGGTTGGACTGTCGTGTTGTGTATAGGAGGTGGATGTTGTCCATCCTGGGCCACACAGATACCAGCCTGAACATGGACTGTAGTATTTCTCTACATGGAAGATTTCTGACCATGTACATAGTTGTCGGTGTAACATCAATAAAAAATCTAGTGCAGTACTATTTAATAACAAACGTTTTTTTTTTTTACATAAATTCCATGAAAAAAGACAGGATTATTCAATGATATACTGTACATACTGTGACTGATAAAGAATGTATCCATTCACACCAGTAATTAAGCAATTCAATCCAGCAACAAAGTTTTAATTGTTGCAAAATGTAAGTTGTTTTACTTAATTGCCATTCTAACTAGACAAATGCAATGTAGTGAAACAGCTTACTGGGTCCAAAATGCATACACACACACACACACACACACACACACACACAGAAAACACACACAGACACGCACACACACACACACACAGACACACACACACACACACACACACACACACACACACATGCAGACACAGAGAGGCAGGTTTATGAGTGTGCTGAGTGTGCTACACAGCCTCTGACCCACACAGCCATAGCACGTTGTACTCACAGAGCGGGACATCAATCTCTCCCATGTAGCACGGTGCTAAAGGCCTGCCATAAACTGCTCAAACACAGAGTGGCATGTGTGTGTTAGTGTGTGTGTGTGTGTGTGTGTGTGTGTGTGAGTGTGTGTGTGTGTGTGTTTTCCCCAGTGAATTTTTACTGAGGTTTGTTTTCAAGAATGCACCCCCTGCCTTCAGGATCTTTCCCATTCCTGAACACACAAAGAAGATATATAACTAGAATGATCACACGCGTCACCTGAGTTTTTCCTCATGAATTAAACTTTTTTTTTTTTTTTAAATGGCCTGCAGAAAATATTGGGGTTGAAATATTGGGTCAATTTGCGACTACTGTTCTCCTATCATGGATATCCTTGACGGAGATGTGAGTCAGAATGGAGCATTCAAGACTTAACCCCCACCCTCCCCACCCCACCACCCCCTACCTACCCCCCACCCCCTACCTACCCCCCACCCCCTACCTACCCCCCACCCCCTACCTACCTACCTCCCTCCCGTGGGCATGCTGTTTCACCCCTGCAGTCATGCGGCCTGGGGGGCACTAGGGGAAGTGTTCCTGGAGGTGGGGGAAGGTGGTGGAGGGGGCAGCATGGATGGGAGCTGATGGAGTGTGGGGGAGGGTTTGGGGGGTGAGGGGTGGGGGGTTTGAGGGGGTGGGGTGTGCGGTGTGGGGTTTCCGAGAAGGGGGTGGTGTGGAGGCGGTGGCAGACCCCAGACCCAGACCCAGGGGTGAGCTGTGGGAATGTGGGATATGCTCCCTGACATCTCTGTGTGGATTACGGCTCACGAGCCGTCGCTCCCAATCGGCCGGGCTCTACATCACCCTCCACTACGGCCCATCAGGGAGCAGCATGCCTGGGCCTACCCCACGGCCTCAGCTCCTGAACAGGAGGTGGAGGGGGGGGGGGCGGGGGGGAGCGGAGGAGTGGTGGGGAAGGAGGGGAGGAACAGGGAGGGAGGAGAGGAGGAACAGGGAGGGGAGGGAGGAGGACGGGAGAGGAGGGCCTTACCCCACGTCCTCAGCTCCTGAAAGGAGTGGAGAAAGGGTGAGGAGGGAGGGGGGAGGGAGGAAGGGAGGGCCTGAGGTAGAGAGACCCCCATGTCCTCAGCCCCTGACTAGTGGAGAAGGGGAGGGGAGAGAGGCAGGGGTGACGGGTTATGGAGCTAAATGTTAGATCTGAAAGCACTGCACAGGAGGAGAGGTGAGAGAGGGGGTCTAGGGGGAGCGGGGGAGGGGGGGAGGGGGGAGGGGGGTAGGGGGGGAGTCAGGGGGGGAGGGGGGGAGACAGTTTCAGGAGTAACACAGGAGGAGAGGTGAGAGAGGGGGTCTGGAGAGAAGGAGCGCGAGCCAAGAAAATGTGTCTCAGTGCTCACATGTACCCTTCATGAATCCTTCCAAAAAAAAGGGAAAAAATAAAATAAATAAAAGTACTTTTAATGGAATTCAGCCC
>NC_137680.1:13329238-13331738 GCF_963989245.1 Nansenia antarctica | reverse complement strand
TGTGTGTGTGTGTGTGTGTGTGTGTGAAGTAGCAACAATTGGAAACTGGGCAGTCGATCGCATTGGACGCGAACCGTATTGTCGCCTGCAATCCCCTTATGGAGAAACCATCTGACAGAGGACAGGGTTGGTAAGCCAAGCTCACCACCAGCCTCTTACAAAGCGGCCAGTCTTGCAAAGTGGCCAATCCTTTTTAGAGGGTTTTCTCCGGCAGCTGCAGCAGCAGCAGGGAGTAATATAGGTGCTTGTACCCATCTCCCCTCCCCCGGGCACCTCCTCACATCATGCCAAGACTCTTTAAAGGGCCTTTTAAAGGCCTCAGGAGGAACAACAGCGTCATATCCAACACTAATACCACACCTCTTGACCTTTACACACACACACACACACACACACACATACACACACACACACACACAAACACACACACACACACACACACACATACACACATACACACACAGTCAAAAACAACAAGTCTCGGCATCAGTCCATGTCGTGATTCATCCTTCAACTCTGTCATCTCCATTCAATGACGTGCCCTGTGCTCTGGGCATAATTAAAGCCCGTTTTTCAAGTAGCGAATGAGATTGCAGCTGCATCAACACACACACACACACACACACACACACACACGCACACATAGGGCACCTCGTACTCTGAAGGGATCTCACTGTTCTGCTCTCGGTCTCCATAGACTGGGCACCATGAAGACCACAGGTAAATTCACCCTGAATTGAACACCCTCATCAACCCTCCGACCCCCCCCCCCCCCACCACCACCCCCAACCCCACCCCCATCCCCATCTAACCAGCCACCCCCGCCTGCCCTGCACCATGTTAATTTAATCCAACAACACTTCCTATAGCAGCCTGTTAATGTCAGAGTGGATTTCCTTTGCGTTCTCCGTGACCGAGAAAAGAGCACCACCCTTCCACCGCGCCAGGAACCTTCCTTGGTTTAGTGTTTCCCAACAAACGGCAAATATGCTTCAGAACTAATAAATGTACCCCTGATATTTATTGGCCTGTTATACAAGTATTCCCTCCCTTCTCAGCCAAATGCTGCCCTCTTTCTTACTTATAGACACACACACACAGAGACACATACACACACACACACACACACACACACAGACACACACACACCTAAAACGCCTAACTCATATACAAACACTCTTCCACCGGCCGCAAAATATTAGCAATTCTAATGTGAGTGGGGGGGAGAAGATGAAAGAGCGGCGCTGTGTTGTGTGTTACAGTACATGGGTAGTCTTACTGAGGGCGAGAGGGGAGGTTGTGGAACACGTCGGGGAGGAAATTGAGAACACAGCCTGATTAAAGAGCTCTGAAATTTCTAACCTTTGACTGCACAAAGGCTCACTTGAACACAGCGGCACACAGAGCGCGTACGCCACGTCATTGATGTGTATGAGGGTACCCTAGGGGAACGGGAGGTGTAGGGTGGGGTACCTCGTGACCTCGGAGGATGAGGGCAGTTGGCAGTTTCATATTCCTTTATGGTGAGGCCTGTGGGGATGTCTCAGTAAAACGAACAAACCGGGCTGTCTACCACGTTAGCGGAATGACATCAGGCTAGTGTGAAGCGGTGCTGGCCAGGCAAAATGACACATTTTGCACTTGATAGTGTATTATCACATGATAGTGTATTATCACATGATAGTGTATAATTTTACATGATAGTGTATTATTAAATTTATTATCACATGATAGTGTATAATTACATGATAGTATATTATCACATGGTAGTGAATTATCACATCATAGTGTATTATCACATGGTAGTGAATTATCACATCATAGTGTATTATCACATGGTAGTGAATTATCACATCATAGTGTATTATAACATGATAGTGTATTATTACATGTATATTACATGTTAGTGTATTATTACATGTTAGTGTATTATTACATGTATATTACATGTTAGTGTATTATTATATGTGTATTATCACATGATAGTGTATTTATCTGATCTCCACTTTGGAGTTGGAGAAGTTGGACTAATAAGGAAATTATTAGTTTATCTCAATATGTTTCTCAAAAGGGAATGACTAAAATATTCGAAACGCTATTGGGTTCTTACCTACTTCTTCAACAACGTTAGGACAACTTTCAAATTTCACAAGCTTCCCCAATACAATGATGTCAGATCTGGGTTCTCGTTCCACTGACAAGAGCCCTGTAAGACTTGCGAAGAGTCTGAAAACGTGTATTCCAACAGGCGTAATATTAACTCATTCTTGTCTACTTCAAATGTGTTATTGTGTCCCCTGTGGGTCGGAACACCGTCCGGGCTTAGGCCATCCCCTTCATCCCTCCTACACTGATCTGCAAGTCAAAATGATTTAATGCCAAGTATTCCTTCATTGGTTTACAAGGAGATTAACTTCAACTTTTTTTTCTTTCTTTTTTTTTCTTTTTTTCTAGAACAACTTTTTTCAGGTTTCGAAAGTTGTTATTCAACAACTATGTG
>NC_137680.1:13319238-13321738 GCF_963989245.1 Nansenia antarctica | reverse complement strand
AGAGGTCACTCAGAGGTCAAGATATCACGCCGAATAGTCAATTCGGACAAATTGAAATCAAAGTCATCGCAGGCCATTGATCGTCTTCAGTGACATGACTGTGTAAATGGTTGTAAAACATGACGCACATGAACGACTACATCAATCTCTCGTGGAGTAACGGATATGAAACGTCATTCACATCATTTTGTCACATGTCCAGTCATAGAGCATTCCCACACAGTGCTGTCCCACTAGCGACATGGCCTCACTTCTGAAGCTCCTTGGTGTCCTGTGATACGAGGCTACAAGGCCTCTCACTCTTTCTCTCTCTTGCACTCTCTCTTTCTTCCAATCACTCTTTCTTTGTCACCCTCTGGCATTCCCTCTCTCTCAATCCCACGCTTTTTTCTTCCAATCACCCTCTTTCTCCCCGATCCCCATTCCTCCCTCCCTCACCTCTCCCTTTTCTTTCGGTTATCCATCCCTCCCTCTCTCTCTCTCCACCCCCCGTCCTCCATGTTAATGAGATATGCCAGTCAGAGGGCACCCTGCTGGCAGGAGGAGGGTATTGCCTCAGAGGGACAAGAGGAGCAGCCACTGTCGATCAGCCTGGCTAGAACTCTGGAATGCCTCCTCCTCCTCCTCTGCTTTCTCCTCCTCCGCCACCTCCCCCTGTTCTTTCTCCACCTCCTCCTCTTCCTCCTCCTCCTCAACCTCTCCTCCTTCTCCTCCTGTGTGTGTGTGTGTGTGTGTGTGTGTGTGTGTGTGTGTGTGTGTGTTCTCCAATCTGTGTACTACAATCCATTCTGAGCTGGAATTCTGGGTGGGAATTCTGAGCTGGAGTTCTATCCATGAGTCATATCTTTTTTCGCAGCATCTTCCAATGGTCTAACATCCAGTAACTCATTTGAATCTGCAATATTTTTTAAATATGTTTGTGGTTTCCAAAATATTTATTCGGTAAGGAGTACATTTATATTCCACATTACAACATGACAGATATTTATGGTGCAACCCAATGCTTCCATTGATCATGTTTGTGAGGCGAGCATTTCAGCATCCTAAAAATAAAGCATTTGTTAACTGGCACAGTTTAATAGACCTCATAGACATTTAAAAGGCCCCTTGTTCTGAAACTCTACCCATTAATGCAGGCTTGTTTAGGGCTTTTATTAAGAATAATGAAAAGATGTTTCACTACTGTTCTGGTATTTTTATGATTTTATTTTTACGAGCTTGATTTTTTTCTTTTTTCTTCCTTTTTCTTTCTTGCTTCAGTTTACATTCTCTTTACTGCGCTTTTCCGGAGTTCAGCTGGAAATGCTCTGTTTTCTCTGAGTGCCTTTTACTGCTCTCCAATGCAGTGTTGGGACACAGAATACTCAACTAGCTGTAGTCTTGGAGGGGGAGAAGGAGAGAGAGAGAAAGAGGGAGAGAAAGAGAGAGGGGGGGGGCGAGAGAAAGAGAGAGAGGGGGGGGGGGGGCGAGAGAGGGAGAGAGAGACAGAGAGAGAGACTAAGAGAGAGTGAGCAACATACTGAGGGAAAAAAAGGAGAAGTTTTCAGAATTGAAACTTCACCCCGTATATATCAAAGATGCCATTGAAACAATTTGTCCGGTAATCAGACCCGTCCTGTCCTAAAGGAATGACAGGACAGCAGCCTGTCAGATCAGCAGGCACCCTGGTCAGCATGGTAGGGTTTGTTTGCCAGGCCCCTGTGCTATAACGATATAACATCAGGCCCATGTCCCAGTCATCTCAGCTGCTGCTGAACATGGTGAATCGGTTAGCTTGACTCTGCAGAGACCAGGTCTGTGCTGTTCTGTCATACAATGTGCATATTACGGCTTTCTTGATATGTTCGTTGTTATGTTGCCTTGTTGAAATGCTTGTGGTCTAAAGCATTTTGGCATAATCATGCTGTAGTCTTAATGAGTTACAGGCAGATCGTTCAAATTAAGAAAGAAATGGAAGAGCTAAGCATAGCAAGATGTTCTCTGTTAAAAAAAAAAAAAAAAAAAGGGAACACTTTAGACATAATGTAAATATTCTAATCACTCGGGGCTGGTTTCCTGGACCCAGATTAAGTCTAATCCTAGACTTAAAATCATCCTCAATGGAGATTTTCCATTGAAAGTGTGTTGAGGCCAGGACTAGGCTTAACCTGTGTCCAGTGAACTTCCCCATGTCTTCTTTATCAAGTATATGCATGTTCCTATATCAATACATGTCTGTTTATGCAACGGTAATGGTTTACTATACTGCAGTTCAGTAGCATCTGTTAAATGTCTGTGTAGGGGAGTGGGTGGTGGGGGGCCAGTGAGCAGAGGGGGGGGGGGGGGGGGGGGAGTAGTCCAAAATTAATCAGATTCAGTGCAATATCCCTGCAATCCTAGAAGGTTGAAGAGAAACTCCAGATCTTAATTCAGACTTGCGTTACAAACCCCTCTGAAGTAGACAAAGAGCTAATTCGCACAGGCATCTGGATCCTGTGACAGGCAGACAGGTAGGCAGGCA